>NC_092355.1:31616547-31916547 GCF_963676685.1 Mytilus edulis | reverse complement strand
GCCTTTATATGGAGTAGAACAAATCTTACTCATATGTAGAAAATTCCAAAATGATGTGACTTCAACGTCATAGTTCTTCCTTTTCACAAAACATCTAACATGTGTTTTACGAAGTTCACATTTTCAGTGAATCCTTAAAACGTGGTGATAACCGTGTTTTAGCACTATTTACAAAATTCACATGATAACAAACATATATACTACGTATCAAGTGGCTAACAAATCAATGTTATGCTAAACTACTCAAAAGTGCAAACTGACATTGGACGGACAGATGAACGGATAAACATACGGTGATATAAACTAACGAACAGATGAACAACAAACCATGAGTCATAATATCATTCTACTTTCCAAAACGAACTACTATCGCAGGCGTTCCCTAAAAGGATAACGTAGATGGTTGTGGCCTGTATACTAGTACTACAATTTAAAAGTTCCGGTTTTAAAGATGTATTAATCATTAGAGACACGATGATAATAACTTCGCACGTCAGACGCGCGTCAGAATCGTATTTTTGTATATACTACCACATTATATGAACAATCTGTTGTACACGATTTACATTAAAGCAACATAAGAATGGATGCCAGGTACGTTTCTAGGTATATATTTTCCAGTAACATTTGGCAGAAGAAAACAAATACTTAAAAGTGTTTCCGTAAACTGTATTTGACTCTCATAAGCGATGCAAAAGTAGAAGAGAGTCGGCAGATATCAAAGTGAATTCCCCTGAAGATTTTAGTAATAAATTCCATGATAATTTTTATAAATGCAGTTAATGTTATGCATAAATATAGGTCGCGTAGGTGTTTCAATCTGCAGAAAATGAAAAATTCAGATTTTAAAAAGTTGATTCGATCATTAGTTTTGTAGTGTTTCATCCGTAACATATCTTTCCTAACCAGCAGGTGCTTTGTGGTTGAAATTCTAAATGAAAAAGAAAACTACTTTGCGCCCCTCCTTGCCGACCTCTTCTAATTTTCATATGATTCGGAGTTCCTTCAGACACTTGTCAAAAACAAGAAGATCAAAGAAGCCAGGTTATTTAATTTCACTTTCAGATATATTGATGATGTTCTTTCCATTAACAATCCGAGCTTTTCTGATTTGGTTCCATTAATATACCCACCATAACTAGAAATTAAAGAGACTACAGACACGGCTTCCTCCGCCTCATTTTTAGACTTATACCTCGAATTTGACATACACAGTCATCTCAGTACCAGAATCTATGACAAACGAGACGATTTTAATTTTGAAATTATTAATTTCCCCCACCTTAGTAGTAATATACCAACTTCACCTGCATATGGAATATACATTTCCCAACTTATTCGGTATTCAAGAGCTTGCAGCTCCTATTCAGACTTTATGAAACGTCATCAGTGTCTGAGCAGAAAGTTGATGAACCAGGGGTATGTCAAAGAACGTCTCGTCCTTTTTCTAAAACAAAGTTCATCGGAAGATACCAAGAACTTGTTGATAAATATTCCGTATCAACTTCACAAATAATACAAGATGGTCTTGAAGTATAGATTTTGCGTACTGACGTTGGATATCATCTTAATAACGTGTTATAGTATTCTTTTATTTGTCTTTATTAATACTACTTTTACTGTTAAGTCAGTTTTTTGAGATATTCATTTGACGTGACTCTGTGCGTATGTAAATAGACAACAGTAGTATACCGCTGTTCAAACTCATAAATCCATGGACAAAAAACAAAATCGGGGTAACAAACTAAAACTGAGGGAAACGCATTAAATATAAGAGGAGAACAACGAAACAACACTACAATGTAACACACACAGAAACGGACCAAGCAACAGACAAAATCCCACGAGAATAACAAATATAACATCAAAACTAAATACATGAATTTGGGATAGACAAGTACCGTGACACGTCTTATCGTAATTTGAATTTACATTCAAAAATAAGAGAAAACAAACGACGCAACGTTACAATGTAACGCACACGGAAACGAACTATAATATAACTGTGCTAGCGTGTATTTATTCACGATTGAATAAATACCGTTATGATTTTGTAATGTATATTTTATTTCCGATTTGAATTTGCTTTTAATAAAGATGATTGAATTCCTAATTCATATTTGTGTTTTCGTTTTCAAATAGATTAATTACGGATTATAATTAATTATGAGTGGTGCTATTCGTATTTTATATTCACGGACTTTGACGATTGACTAGTTCGGACTTGATTGTTACTCACTTCTACTATTCTGATGGTCAGTGTTTTACGCTTGATTTGACCGCACACTTTCTGCTATTTCATTGGTTATATATCTTTTGGCGGTTTATTTCTATTCAGTCTATATTTAATTGTGGATTGATGTTCAAACCGAACAGACGTTTCATATACTTTATTTGCTGTTTCATATTTTGTACTATTTGTATTGGAGGAATTCCACGATTGTTTCAGGTCAGTTTGCTTACTTATCTCTTTAGATATTCTGTCTTTATCTTACTTTCATTGTAATTTTATTACCGAATTAAACAGTATTTCACGCATGAGTAACTTTCCATTTTAGCATGAATTCGTAGTAAGAATGTGTATCGTGTGATTGGTGAATGAATGTTGTAAACTATTTAAAAGGTTAACGTAACTTTTATAACAGGCACATTATTGATTTACATTTGAGCTACATAATTTAAGCCTGGAAATAAATAGAGTAAATATAAACGTATTGAATGCCGAATATTTGAGCAGAATGAGTCCGAGAGTAAATGAGTAAAATGTTAACTTGATAAATACTTTTCAGAGTCTTTATAATATTTTTGTCTCCGATAGATAGATTTTAAGTACTTTATAAGTCTGTGCATAGTAACTATAATTTAGTATGTGTTATACAGGTATTTGACAGAGTTCTGCATATGATGTAGATATACGTAGAGGCATAACCTTTGTACCTCATACGAGGTAAGAATAAGTGTTCATTTGTAGTTGCTTATTATTTTATTAGCTTACTTATTTTGCTTTGTTTAGCTTAGCTTAGCTTTATTAGTTAACTGCTTTTTGGTATTGGTTTAATTAATGCGTATTTTGCTTAGACTGTTTGTTTATAATTTTAACGGCTAATTCGTATATTATAATGCTTTGTTAAATGAGAAACTATGTTTGTATTTTGCTTTTCTGACAAGTTAAATTCACAGAAAGTTATATTTTGATTGGATAAGGTTAATTGCACATTTTGGTAATTTCATGAACTGTGACGTATTTTACAGTAAATTGGTTAATTATTTTGAGTACACATGTACATATTACGTAAATTTATCAGATTGATATAATACATGTTTTAAAAGAATTGATTTATATACATTGTTATTAAATGTAATATTATATTACAGAGTTTCTTTTGATGCTTCATTGAATAATAAAACTATCCAGAACCCTATACAGTCTACTATTTATTCATGCCCAGATAGTGCGACTACATAACAATGGCCATATTCCTGACTTAGTACAGGTCATTTTTAAAGAAAAAATGGCAGGTAAACATCATACTTTGAACGACAAAATTATTTCCTTTATTAATATTACTTTTACTTATGGATCTTGACATACTTTGAATGACAAAACTATTTTATTCAATAATACTACTTTTTTTTAAGTCTGTTTTTTTATTATATACATTTGACGTGAAACTGTACTTATGTGTCCCGTCATACTTTCAACCACACAATTATTTTATTAATTATTATTACTTTTACTGTTAAATCTGTTTTTTGTTATATCTACTTTACGTGACTCTCTAAGAGAGACATATAAAATAATAAATAAATCAAGTCCAGAATTCCTACATAATTTAGTAAATATTAAAGAAAATTCATATAACTTCAGGTACAAAGGCATAGCAGATATACCACGGCCAAAAACAACAAGGTATGGTAAGAAAAGCTTTAGTTATGAGGCAGCAAAACTCTGGAACTGTTTGCCAAATGAGGCAATGAGCTTATCAACTTTTGGCCAGTTCCAAAATTTTATCTCCACCTGGTGTGTTTCAGAAAAATGTACATGCAGTTCTTGTAAATAATGTACTTACTTGCTGTCCCATAACTTGATCTGGAAGCCTGCTGGTTTTTTTTTTTGGTTTTTTTTTTTAATTTTGTTTTTTTTTTTTAACGATAACAAATATTTTTATTCAATTATTTCCTGCTATATAAATACCTAAGTAGCCCAGGTCGCATACTTAGGGACCCCTGCTTTTTAACGGCCTCACTTGACCAGGGAAAATATCAAATGAGTTTAAACTTCCCATAGTTTACATAAGTATACATTTAAAAATAACCAATACAATTGATTTTACCTGCTACGCATCACTGGCACTGTAATTCATAATAATTAACGTATATCCGGTTCACTGACTTACATTTTACATGTGTTGATTTTAACGTGAAAACTATATATTTGATTGAAAAAATAATAATAGTTATAGTTAGAATTAGAAATTATTGAATTAATGTGAATGAACAAAAGTTGAAATGATTTTGTGACTGACGTATGGATTATAAAAGTATAAAGCACATGTGGTGAGTACTGATGTATAAGAAACGTGATATGTGTAATTTACAAATAAACATATTAATATGCACAGACATAGATTCAAATATCAATTACAGTACAAATCTTTCTTTCTGTAAAAAAAAACAATACCAAACAAACATAGTGTTCCCTACGTTCTTCCTAAGATATAGTATTATTATTACATATGGAATCAAACACACCTTTAGTTTAGAGCAGTTGAACTAAAAATATTTACCTACATATTTCCGATAAAGAGTTCAATATTTTAATCTACATATATATTTTATATGTGACCGTAGTAAAAGCAGTTTTAATTCGTTTTTCATATGCAATTTTAACAAAGCCTGTATAGACTGCATACTCAGTTTATTTTTTTCGAATTTGTATTTATTACGTATTTTCCAAATAGCCCATTTAAAATAAAGTATTATTGCGTTAACAATTATATTATTCGAATTATCTTAACAGATTCCTAATAGAATATCTTTTCAACGAGTGCATCGTTATTTATTAAGTTACACAGTTGTAAATTTCTGATAACTGTTTCTATCAATGGTTTAACATTGTTACATTGGTAAAATAAATGCTCAAGAGTTGCAATGTTATTGTTTTCATCACATAAGTGACATTTTCCATTTGACATACGCATTATTTGCAGTCTGTTTTTTTATTTTTTTTATGTTATATCTTTCTGCAGTTATTTTTATTTTTTATTTAGCCATTTATTTTTTTTGCTCATGCATTACCTTTGCTATAGCTGCATGCAGTCTTTTGTTTGTGCTTAAAGTGTTTAAGTTTGCATGTGCTACTCTTATATAAATACTATGTGCTACTATATATGTGCTGATATTAGACATTTGTTTTAAAATTTTGAAAAAGCCGTTACCATAAATGAACTAGCGTTAAAAGAACGGAGCCAACTGAGTTAGTGACATGCCTAAACTATTTACAATAACGTATTTAGAAAGTTTTGGCTGAATTTAAATGATAATGTACTTGTATGTCTTAAATGTATTATAAAAATATGGCCAATAACAAATTTAAGCATCGTTTGTTTACGTTTCCTTGTTGTGATGATTTTCGGTTTCACAAGCGTGTATTTTCACGTATAATGCTTATATTCTTACGTCATTGTTCTATGACGTCGTGAAGCTCATTCATAAACTAGCATATGAGTACGATCGGAACAGCTCAATCAATATATTCACATTTTACCACGGATGTGTACCCAAAGCGTTTGGAGGACGTCATATTAGAATTGTCTACATTGCATTTTTGTGTTGTATATTTATATTTAGTCACTACTTTAATGAGGTTTTCTTATGAAGTTTTTTTCTGGGTTTTTTTTTCTCGTCCTTGTCAACATTATATGGTATTCAGAGGTTTTTCAACGACACGAAAGCCACTCCGATATAATTTTAAGGAAGAGCGATAATGAGTATTCGCTTATCAAAACAGTTTTCTATTTTTGATTTTTGGAAGTTTTATAAACAGTTGATTATACTTCATTACAACATAGAAGTGTTGACTATTGTGCTTAAAAGATATGAACGAAGTCGATTGTGCAAAATTGTTAAAGAAACTTTAATGCTTCCAACAATTTGTACTTTTATTCCTTAATTTTTATATTATTTAAAAATCATGAAAAATTATTTGTAATGCTTTATTTCTGCAATCAAAACTTTCAAATAATAAAAAAAAAATTCTGCTGAGTAAATGTAAAAGAGAATGCACCATCTGGATACCTGTGAAATTTAATACGTTTTGAAAAAAGTTAACATGCAACAAAATCATTTTATATCAAATGATATTTTTCTTTATTTTAATACAACAATTTCACTGTCTCGTTTGTTGAGGAACATCATTTTCTCAATATGTTCAAGATGCTTATCGTGTTGTCACTTCTGTTCGTCGTAACTTTTTCCTTGGAATCAAAAGACAGAGAAGGTAGGATAACTATATGTGTTATCATGTAATAAGAATGCACATAGTTGAGCAACGTCACTTGGTAATTTTATTTTTTGTTTAAATTTCACGAAATTGTTTGGATTACAGTTTTTATTATGGTACAGTACTTGCAACCTTAGGCGTTACTGTTTGACGTGAACTTGACTGATCGGTGAATGATCGATGAGTGATCGGTGACCCATAGGATCCGTCAGATAAGTCAAATAACCTATGTTAGAGTTACCGTGACAACCGTCATCGATCGATTAGTAAATTAAATTTATGCACGGATCGAACGGATGCGTATATATTTAAAATTCTTATGTAAACTGAACTCAACAGTGTTTACAATCGGTGAACGCGGACCTCTATGAAGACACATTAAATAAACGTTAATTTATAATAAAATTGGTTGCAATAAAAAAGTAAAAATAGTATAACAGTATAAGATGCTTTGAGCGTTAAATTGTTTGTGTTGATAAATAGTTTTTTTTATTAAATATTGTTAACATTAGAGACATATAATACATAATTGTAATACATTTATATGTCTCTGTTAACATGAACTTCTTCCTACGGAAATGGTAATAACTGACCGCCATTGGATTTTTGAACGTTTTATAGTTTCGAAAAGGTTGTTTTTCATAAAGTTAAAAGAATGTCAGAGAAATCATATCAAAATTTTGTTAGCATTATTTAAAATAACCAAAATTATTCTTCGTTTCCTCAAAAATGATACTATTTTATTTGAAATCAGTTAATTTTAGGCAGTGGCTATTTGACCGGCACCGGCTAAATAGCAAATTTGCTATTTGACCGGCACCGGCAAAATAGCAAATTTGCTATTTAGCCGGCACTGAACAAAACTGTTCATTTATGTGATTTGTAGAGAATAAAAAAAACTTGATAATAATTTAAAATCCTTTTATCACAATATTAAGCATTAAAAATACAGTACAATAAAAAATAAAATATTGAAGGTGTTCATAAATAAATAATTTTATAATATTAATTAAAAGCATGAAAACACTTACTAAATGCTTCCCATGTATCTGTTTGACAATACTTTTTGATTAAATCAATGTTTACAATTGAGTCCAAACAAGAGGAAGTTAAAATTTGAGGTATTGCTTCAACTTGTTCCTCGATTATAAAAATGTTGTTATTAATAGCATTTCTTGCCAAATCGCTTCCAAGAAACCAGTCTAATAAAAGGAATCCGATTTCTTTGGAACTTTTCTTCTGAAAGGGTAAACAATTGTTTTTTTTTTTTTTTTTGGTACGCTTTTCTGGAAGACCGATGACAGTTTGGATCAGACATTTTGGCCTTCCACGTTTCTTCATATTTGGAGGAAGTAATATATGCGAAACACGCTCGATATTTCATGGTTTTGATGGTACGTGCATCCCGGCCTTTTCCACAGCTGAACAAAATGTTCCTTTTCATAATTTTCTATAACCAATGCAAACAATTTGTAGGAATTGAATTGTGCATTTAAGCTCAATTTTTAGGTGTTGTATCATCCATTATCACACTATATACTGACCAACTATTTAGGTTGAAAATTACTCACCCATATTTAGTTCATTTGGTTTGTAATATTTTTCAAATTACATAAAATTTGCCCTATTAAAGTCAGATACAGGTACATGATATTTTTTTTTCTTTCTAAAGGAGAGTTGTATTTTGATTTTTAGAATATATTTAATTTGATATTTAAAAGTTTAAGTGTTTATATGAGTAACAGTAACACAAGTTTTTAAATAAAAAAACTTTTGATATTTTTTTATTATTCTTACATTTAAATTCCAGTGAGGTATAATTTAATCAGAGCCGGCTAAATAGCAAATTTGCTATTTTGCTGGTGCCGGTCAAATAGCAAATTTGCTATTTAGCCGGTGCCGGTCATATAGCCACTGCCTTAATTTTAACATCTCAAGACAAGTCTTTTAATTAGAATAGGATATAATAAGAATTAAAATACTTAAACTTTTTTTTTTGTTGAATAAGAATGCAGTTTTTGCTTTATTTTGATACAAATTATTAACCGCCATACAGTACAGCCTGTGACATCCTCTTAGTTATGTCCACCCTCTTGCATGGTCAACATCCAATGGTGAACATTTATTGGGGTATTCAATCTTGAGATGTTGGCCATTTGTTTGGGGTCATAAAACAGAGGTAGATTTTTAATCTCATTATGTTACCTTTAAAATCAATCAGGGTTGAAGTTTTCAGCTGGTATGTTTCATTAAAATTTACCTGTACAGGTAACTCAGGTTTCTTTTAAAATTGACATTTCACCTTTTTTTTAAATGTAGAATAAAATATTGTTTTAGTCTGTTTAATTTATTATTTGTTTTTTTGTTTTAATGTTATTTAAAGTTTTTATTTTTGGTTTTTTTTTCATTTTTGTACAGGTTTTTTTCATTACTTTTTTGTTTCTTATATTTTCAATTTCTTCTTGGTAAGAATCTTGAGTAGAAATGGCAAAAAGTCAAAGATAAAGTTATTCACTAGCACTTGAAATAAACAGTCTTATAATAATTGTTTTTTTAAGTAAAAGGTTTATATAAATGTACATGATGTACATTGTATTCAATTGTTTGTTAGCATTATTAAATGAGTTATTACTATTAATTATAATTAATAATCATGCAAATGATATTTAAAAAAAATAAAGTATTAAACAAGTCGGTTTCTTAACAAAATAAGATGATCAATATCAATCCTTTTACAATAAATTTTGATAACATCTAATATTATTCAGGAAAACTACAAGTTTCATTATATGGTTTAGGAAAAAAACTAATTTTGTTTATCTAATTTTTTTTCAAATCTCAAAACAAGAGTTGTGCACAAACAATCACTGAAAAGATTTATTTTCCGAATGCCCACCTAGTTATCATCAAATTTTGATAAATGCTCATTGAAAATGCTAATCATAATGAAAAATGTTCTTATCTCTGAATAAAGTGAATCTTATGAAAAGAAATAATTTTAAGAAATTGAAATTTATTAAATATGTTATTTTCAGTTTGGTTAATTTCTTTCAAAATTTGTTTCCAGAAAAAATAATGTGCACTTCTAAAAATGGTGACACTTTTATGGTCTATTAATTAAATCATATTTTTTTTCAGGTGTATTATATTGTTGAAAGTGCTGGACTGGCATGATACATATTCTTGGTATACATTTGCAAAGAATATTTCACTCAACCTAGGCCTTTTAGATAAAGTTAATACATGTACTTGCAGGGACTTGAACGAATTAAGACTTTTAAAGTCCTTAATAAAAAGTGAATTTAAAGAAAAATCCAAGAATAAAAACTTATGATAAAAACTGTAAACTTGATTGTGTCAATAGGTAGAATTGTTGGTCATAATTTAGAAATAGAAAATAATGGACAATATAAAATACCTAGAAAGGATAGAATATGTAAACAGTGTCTCTTGTAGGTCAACGAAAACACCTATTCCTTGATTGTAAAATTAACAAAACAACTTTGAGATAGTCTATATTAACATTATTAACCTTCTTATAATAATGTCTCTTACCCAAAAACAAAAAGTAAAAGAAATGCTTAACCTCTAAAACATGGATCATGTTTAAAATATCATATGACAATAAATTTTGCTGTAATGAATATTTCTAATATTTATATGTTATTTAATTGAGAAATAATTAACTGCCTAAATTTTATTTAGCGTAAGTCATAAAGACAATCTTAAACATATATGTTAAACAATGTTGAATGCAGATCAGTCTATCTACAATAATAAACAATTTTGATTTAAGAAAATTAATTTGAGAAACACCTTTTCATTAGAAAAGGCAGGCATTGCAAATGTGTGCAATTATATTTGAAAATGATACTTAATATAAAAAATAACTTAAATTGATTAAAAATTATTTAAAAGGTATAATATTATGAGACAATTATTTTTTTTGAGCTGTTTGTTCACCTAGTTTTATTATTTCATTTTATTTTTGAATTTCTTGTCATAAACACAGTTATTAAATTTGACTAACACATACATGTATATTTTACCTGAGACACATGACCTGTAAGTTATATAATTTTAACACTTCAATGCATTCAAGATTTCCCTTTATCCTTGACTAGTTTTTGATTAATACCTTGTGTATTAAAAAAGCAACAGGGACATATAGGGCCACCATGGTGAACATATTTTTTATGGCCACCATTAATAAGATAAAGTCACAGTTGGTACTGTATGATTTCAGTACTTTTTGTTTATCAGGATTGGTTGTTCTTCATAAAGTATGTTTACTTTAATGAAAAAGATACTAAATTTTTATAGGCGTTGGCTTAATGGAAATATTTCTATATTTTACTGAAATTATTGACCGCCTTTGGTAATTGTGTTTTTTATAGTTGAGATGAGGTTGTTTTTTATAGAATTATAAGAATGTCAGAAAAATCATACTAAAATTTTGTTCTCAGTTGTTTAAAATTACCAAAATTATATTTCTTTTTATCAAAAAAGATACTAATTTTTTTTAACTCAGTTATTTTTAACATCTCAAGACAAGTCTTTTAATCACAATAGGATATAATAAGAATTAAAATCATTAAACTTTTATTTTTGTGGAATAAGAATGCAGTTGTTGCTTTATTTTTATACAAATTATTAACCGCCATATGATTTCAGTACAATTGTTCATCAGGATTGGTTGTTTTTCATAAAATATGTTTACTTTAAGGAAAAAGATACTAAATTGTTATACGCATTGCCTAAAATGCAAATATTTCTATATTTAACTGAAATTATTGACCGCCATTGGACTTTTGTACTTTTTATAGTTAAGAGTAGGTTGTTTTTCATAGAATTAAAAGAATGTCAGAAAAATCAAACTAAAATTTTGTTCTCAATTGTTTAAAATTACCACAACTATTTTTGATTTTATTAGAAATAATACTATTTTATTTAAAATCAGTTATTTTTAACATCTCAAGACAAGTCTTTTAATTAGAATAGGATATAATAAGATTTAAAATACTTAAACTTTTTTTTTGTGGAATAAGAATGCAGTTATTGCTTTATTTTGATACAAATTATTAACCGCCATATGATTTCAGTACTTTTTGTTTATCACGATTGGTTGTTCTTCATAAAGTATGTTTACTTTAATGAAAAAGATACTAAATTTTTATAGGCGTTGCCTAAATGCAAATATTTCTATATTTTACTATAATAATTGACCGCCATTGGTAATTGTGCTTTTTATAGTTGAGATTAGGTTGTTTTTCATAGAATTAAAAGAATGTCAGAAAAATCATACAAAAATTTTGTTCTCAATTGTTTAAAATTACCAAAATTATATTTCTTTTTATCAAAAAAGATACTAATTTTTTTTAAATCAGTTATTTTTAACATCTCAAGACAAGTCTTTTAATTAGAATAGGATATAATAAGAATTAAAATACTTAAACTTTTTTTTTTGTGGAATAAGAATGCAGTTATTGCTTTATTTTGATACAAATTATTAACCGCCGTATGATTTCAGTACTTTTTGTTCATCAGGATTGGTTGTTCTTCATAAATTATGTTTACTTTAATGAAAAAGATATTAAATTTTTGTAGGCGTTGCCTTAAATGCAAAAATTTCTATATTTTATTGAAATTCTTGACCGCCATTGGATTTATGTACTTTTGAAAATGAAAATATTCCTTCTCATATTTGAAAATATTGTAACTTCAATTGCAATGAGTTGTTATAAATATATTTGATATGTACTTTGTACAAAATGTGAATAATTCAAGAATAAATCTGCTTAAAGTTAACGTTTTGTCTTTGTTGAACAAACATGAAATTATTCTTCATTTTCATAGAATATTATGACCACCTTTGGATTTTTGTACTTTTTATAGTTTAGGAATGGTTATTTTTTAATAAGGCAAAAAAGAATATCAGTAAAATATAACATGTATAATGTATTGTTGTTTGCAAATTATTGATATTTCTTGTTAATAAAAAAACCAGCATATTTTGTAATTTGTTATTTATAGGCTTTGATTGTGACAAGAATATAGAAAGGTCGTGATTGTGATAAGCTTTTTTACTGAATTTTATGATGATAAGAATACAAAAATTTAAAATATTGAAAATAATAGACTAAAATTTTCAATAACTGATCCCTGCATTTCGTTTTCTCGAGTATTTTTTTAATATAATAAAATCAAAATCGCGACTGATATAGACACCGTTTTAGAACTTGCCGCGTTTGAAAATATAATATAACCTAAATAAAAATAAAAAAGACCATTCTTTAATGATAATATTTTAATTTAGATTTTATTTGTACATTTCTTTTCATTTCAATTCATAAAACTTTGCTATATAATTAATAAAAAAATCAGTTGTACTTGAACGTTGGTATTTCACGGTTCACCATTTTACTTCAAAAAGATTTATCTAGTTTAATAAAATGGGATGAGGACTGGCAAATGAATTTTAACCCTGAGAAGTGTTATGTAATTTATATTTCTAAAAAAAGTAAACCTTCCTCTTTTGATTATATATTGCACAATCATGTTTTAGAAGCAGTAAAAGACAGTAAATATTTAGGCGTAACTATAAGCCATGATCTTGATTGGGGAACACATATAAACAATATTACTTGTAAGGCAAATAAAACCTTAGGTTTTCTTCGTAGGAACCTGAAAAACTGCACACGTAAGGTTAAAAACCTTACGTACACATCACTTGTCCGTCCAGTCGTCGAATACTCTTCCCCTGTCTGGGATCCGTACAAAAAACATGACATCACTCAGGTTGAGCAGGTACAGCGTAAGGCAGCCAGGTTTGTCTTCAATGATTATAAAGACAGATCACCTGGTGCAGTTTCAAACTTAATTAAATCTTTGGAATGGGAAAATTTAGAAATAAGAAGGAAAAAAGCTAGATTAACTATGCTGTATAAAATAAATTGGGGGTTAGTGGAAGTTCCTAAGGACAATTTAACAATATTTGATAGACGTACTAGGGGGGAACATAAATTTAGGCAAATATCTACAAATAAAGATTTCTATAAATTTTCATTTTATCCTCGCACTATTTCGGACTGGAACTCACTACCTGAAGCAATAGGTATGTCTGACACCCTGGAATCCTTCAAAAGTGGCATATCCACTCTAACACTTGAAGGATCCACAACAATTTATTAAACTACAAAGCCACTGTACATAATGTATATATGTTATTGTTAATGATTTTTCTTTGTCATACTATTTTTAAATTAAGTCCATATGTACATAGCACACAAGTTCCGGGAAGTTTACACTCCTACCTAGGAGTCTACTCCCGTATTCGGAAGAAGAAGAAGAAGAATTAAATTAAACGAAACTAAGATTCCGTAATTTGTATTAGTATATCATGTGACGTATTAAAGTTCAATCCGTCAGCAAGGTCAATCGATACCATCCGTCCGATCAGTCCGATCAGTTAATTACTTTTATTATAAGTCTGACGGATTGCTGACGTGAGTTTGACGCGAACTTGACTGATCGGTGACTGATCGATGACCGCTGATTGATCGCTAAAACAGTAACGCCTAAGGTTGCAAGTACTGTATATTACAAGACGATGAATAAAAATACCACTTGGGAAGTAATAGATACAACAGTAAAAAAAATAAAAAAAAATGTAAGGTGATGTGAACATTTGTAGCTAGGGCTTAACAAATTTAACAACACTGATTAAAAATAATTTTAAAGGGTATCTTGTTATGGGTGCAACAGGTCAATAATAGATAAAAATATAAAGGAAAATAAATATTGATAACATTTTAAATTAGGCGGTTACATAAGTAAACAAATCTGATTTGGATTGATTAAAAACGTTTCCGCTATGGCATATCCATGGCACGTGAAGATAACTTAAATACAAAACACACTTTTAGATATCAAATTTAATTTCAGGTTTGAGAACATATAGAGAATCAGAGGAGAAGACTAGAGTTGATGATATTTTACACGAATTACAAGGTACAATTACCGTTTTTGGATCCTTTTGTATGTTCATAACTAGTGGTACATCTTTCGAGAAACCCTCTAATGTTTATTCCAATGTGAAGCATGCATATTGTACAACTCAAGCATCATGAATTTTATCAAAGTTTGAATAACATTGCGTCAATATTTTTTTTATTAAATAATATACTGCTGATCAGAGAGGAGGAATATATGTCAAGAGGATTATCGCTTTTAAAAAATATTTCAACCTGAAACATGCAGAAACTCCTGTGCTTTGCAAATATAACTATATTCTAATTTTTAAAGTTAATCTTTATTTTTGAACATCTATACGGATGTTTTATTTTTTATCTTAAAACACGTGACAGAAGAAAAAAAACATTACTATTTTATGTTTTTATTTTCGCTTAATTGATCCATCATGACATACATGTAATTAGATTAGATTTGGGGTCTATTCCTACAATTTTGAATGCCAAGTCGGAAATATGACAAGTGTTTTCAATTCGTTTGATATGTTTGAGCTTTATATTTTCTATCTGATATCCAAGGCTTGCGTTTAATGTTGCTTTTTAAATCGTTGATATATTACACTTAGGGTGTCATATGACAAACAAAAAGCTCTTCTTTAAAAAAATTGTCACAGATATAATTAAATTAACGGAGGTTGTTTAAATTAGATTACAAAGTATTATATATAGAAAAAAAAAACATTCAAAATACTAAAAAAAAATTCCATCATTTTATTTAAATAAAAATAAACGCTTTAAGATTGATTTCATATTGCAATATCATAACTACTTTAATTAATAGGAATATGTCTGCATGAAAATGAAGACAGAGACGTTACACAACTTAAGAAAGATACACAATCTATACTCAAAAGTAAGTATATGATATTTTTGTATGTGTATATGTTTTAATTTATTGTTTTACTTTAAGATATCTTGTCGAAAGCGCCAAGTTAAGAGATTTTGAAAATGAGAAAGGATCAATAAAATAAAATTTGAGCATACGATCAAAACGTATGCAACATAACGACAACATTTAACACAAGCCATTTAAAGGAAAACATTGAGTCTTTCCGAATAGACTGACACTGGCGAACAAAAGTACATTAAGTCAACCAACTAAAGGCAGAGATATATTCGGCTCATAAGGTCAGCCTCAGAGTGTTTAACGCTAATAAACAAAACCCAGAGCAGCACAATGAGTGCATATTTTGACTAGGTACTTATTACCCCTTGTAGCACATGAGTTTGACCCGGTTTATGATCGTTAATACCGTGCTCATCAAAAATACCAGAGTTAAAATTGTGTGCACAAGACGTGCGTTTGAGTTACAAATTAACTTTAACAAGCACTGTCATACATTATAGTTGTTTGTCTGATGCCTCCTGATTTTCAATTGATCCCTTTGCCATGGTTGTATATTCGCTCTCTTTGACAAACAACCATACAAAAACTCTGTAATACCAAAACAAAAACACTTAAAATCTACTCACGACCTGATTGATACTAAACAAGTAGAGCAATGCCTTGATAAAAAATCCACTTATGTAAAACAAATTGTATCAGATTAAAAGGGATAACTGTATTTGTGTCATATTCTAATACTGTCTTTTTAATAGATATGGCGGTGTATAAAGATGTAGTAAAGATGAACAAACAGTTGAAGAATGATATAAAATGGATCCTAGAAGGTCAGTATATTTGAGGAAGCGTTACAAATACATATATATATATAATATACATATTTTCCTTAGAGGTTTATACATAGGAAAAGTAGATCAACAAATTGAAATATTGCATCAGAGCAAACGTAAAGAAGTCTTTGCACTAGAAATAGAAACAGTGTTAGGCTGTGGATGATAAAAACAATGTTAGAACGAACACCACTGACGACCCATTAATTGAAATAGTAACAATTTTTATTATAACCCGAAATGTATCAGAAGTCTTGTAGCAAATCATTCCATACTTTCACAAATATATTTTTTATCATTAAAGACAGTTTGGGATTAGCTCCATTCTGCGTATACATGTAAACAGCTCTTCGACGTGTTCATATAATTTCAAGCTAATATCTTATGAAATTATATGCTAGCATCCGATGTAAACAATCGGTAGTGTTAGTGTTATTCATCAGACACCATATTAATATTTAGTTGCGAATGTAAGTTAGAAAAAAGGTTGACGGTTTAAAACAGAGGGGAAAGATACCAAAATATAAAAAAAAACTTTCCCGAAGGATCGAATGACACAAAAGGCTATTACGTTCAGAGGTAAAACAAACTGGAAATATCACAGTAAGAAAATATAAGACTAACAATACAGCATTCAACTCCAAAAGTGTCTCCCGTCGTTGTGAATAGAGGACGGATATAAAATATAAAAATATTTTAAACATTTCAGTAGATAGGACTGAATATACTCAAGTCGTTGATGTAGAGGCTTTATATCAGGAATTTGTTCCCAAAAAAAGGCAATTCAATGTGTTTATGTAAATTTACTTCTCAACAATAGGCATAAACAAACATGCTTAAATTGAGTAATAATTAATCAACAGATTTGGCTAACATTTTGCATATTAATCTTATAGAGTCTCGTGGCGAAAAGGAAATTTCAAGGATAGTCAGGCTGTTAAAACATGAAGTCAAAGGTAAATAGAACACATTGACAAATATTGTGTCAATATGTATTTTTTATTACAGTGCATGTTAAAAAAAAAGATAGAACACAGAAAAGGAAAATTTTGATTTTTCAATTGCTTATTCTGGTATCTTTGATAACTATTGAAATATGAAAATAAATATTGGTACGTTCAATAGAGATGTTTGTTTCTATCAAATATATAAAACTGTCGTGACTATAAATTGCAGGGATATGTGGAATGTCTGCAAAGGACTGCACTGAGATTAAGAAATATAAAGCAACCTCAGGTGTCTACCAAATATTCCCTAAGAAAAAAGAAGGAGTAAAAGCTTATTGTGATATGGATACAGACGGTGGGGGATGGACAGTGCGTACTTTTTCAAATATGATATCAATGTAGAGCAAACTGTTCTCGCCAGGCTCACTTTGAAGTCTGTTTCTATATATTCTAGAATTTTGTATAATGTTATCAGTATATATTAAACAATAGAATAAGTGCGAGCGGTTCAAAACAAAGAAAATTAAACTCCTACTGTCTTTCGATATTGCATGTTTAATATACTACATAAAGAATAATAACAAATCTGAAAACATAATTGAATATGATAATTGTGTGTCCGATAAGTATATTAAAGTCATATGAAATTCTTGAACCAAACATGTATATATCATAAACTTAGTCTCCTGTGCACAATTGTATCATTTTTTACGCAAACATATCGTAAAATCGTCATTTGTTATGTCTCTGTCTGTTATGGTGTTAAAGTATTGCAGCTAATCAATTGTCGTGTTTATAAGCCGTAGTTTACCGATTGTCGCCTTATAGTAAACAATCAACAACGAAGAATGGATATTGAGCAAATGTATAATATGTACAATCAGATAATAGTTTATTTCAATGACAGACAAATGCGAACTGTGATCACAGGATTTTTACGAGAAGGGTCATGCAAAGGTCACTTGCATACGGAAAATATGTCAGTTAATTGCTTCTTCTAAATTTGGACAAATCAAAGAACTTTCTACAAAGAAGTGTCATGCAGAGGTCACTTGCATAGGGAAAATATGACAGTGAATTGCTTCTTCTAAATTTGTCTTCAGAAAAAAGTATATGTACATAAGTTTTATAATGAAAACTATCCATTTACATGTAGTTATAAAAAAAACATCTGAATCATTTTTTTAATTTGCGGTTTCATATAACTCTAATAACATAAAAAGGTAAAACAAAATTGAATAGAAATGAATTTTCAATTTAGCAATTTTTTCATTAAGGGTTGTAAATTATATTTATGTATTACAAATCACATTAAGAATATCAAATACTTTTTATCTAAATACATCAAATCTTTCATGCGTATTGTTACGTCTTTATACTGATATAAAAGACACCCATTAGGGGCCTTAACTCTCTTCTCAGTTTATCATTAAATTGTATACTAGTATACAAGAAAACACACAACACAATCTGTCAGTTTACTGATGAGTTGTTTACTCATATTAAAACTTTCAAAAAGATAGCGCATAATAAGATCTTTCAAACGACATTAGAATTAAAAAAAAAAACTTAACAATCTGATTTTCTGAATTCTGTTACATTTTGTAAATTGTGGTTGATGGCAAAATGTCGATAGGAATGAGTTTCATTACATATTTAAATCTATTGTTTTTGCTTGATATTTTAGTTTAAATATCTTATCTCATAACTTCTTTGAAGATTATCCAGAAAAGATATGACGATTCCGTTAACTTCCAGAGAAATTGGACTGAATGTGAAAATGGTTTCGGTAACGTCAATGGAGAATATTGGCTTGGTATGTATATTTAAAACATATAACCAATAAGTATTATAACATACGATTAAAGCGTCTTCGATGTCAGTTCTCCCGACCAACATTTTTGTATTTCATTATAAACGATGTCGATAATTGGATAGATTTATTTATTTTTTTTAGAAAACGATCTTTTTTTAACTATCATTAGTGTTGAAAATAAATATGCATACATGTAGAAATCTTGTAACTTGGAACAGGTGACATGTTCTGATTCACTTTTTGTTTGAAATGTTGCCAGTAAGGCTATCATTATCGAATAACTATAAACAACCTATAAAATTCATCAATTCGTCTCACGTTAACGCCTGTCATATACTCAAAACGATGTTTTTAATTGTAACATATGTACGAAAACAACTTGTTCATGTTTATACGTCTTTATTAAAAAATTGAATGTTTCTTTTTTGTAAATTCACTGGGATGTAAAAGCGTTGATCGAACTACATTTTGTATGAAGCTTAAAATGTGTGCACGGTCAACAATTTTACAACCATATGAAATTACTAAAAGAAGAATTCAATACTTATAATTACATTTTTTTCGCTACATGTATATGATCATGAAAACACGATTACAATCAAGTTTTTCTTTTATTTACCCGTGCACTTTATTGTGGAAACGTGTGTAATCAGGAATATTATAATTCATTTAGAAATGAATGTTAATTTCAAAATGACGCGAGATTGATGTTAGCCAATTAAAATAACGTATTATAATGATACATACATTTAATGTAATTATTTAGGCAACAAATATATACACCGTTTGACGTCCAGTGGTACATACGAGTTGAGAATAGATCTCACTGATAAGAACAACAATAAGAAATATGCTACATACACGACATTTGTTGTTGGAGATGCAGCCTCACAGTACAAGCTGACGATTGGAGGTTATAGCGGTGATGCAGGTAAGACCATTGTTGTTAACAATGCAACATCATAATTCAAGCTCAATTTAAACGGAATATAATAATTATCTCTTTACATTAATATTGTTATTTAATAAATATGTTTCTTTCAATTGAATTACGCTTCTATATATTGATATTTTCTTGTCGAGTTTCGCTCTAATTTCAGTTTTTCAATTTATCATTTCTTCATCACTTGTATTGTGTTTGGGATTTTTAAATGTTCTGTCCTCGTGCATTATGGAAGAGACTAATATTGTCAACATGCACGATAGTTAGTAAAATTTCAATCCTAAGCATACAAACTATGTAAAGCAACATTGCAATAAAATGAATTGTCATTACTGACTGACTCAACAAAAGCAGTTTCTAAAAGAAATAAATAAACTACACATACTTCGATGAACTTGAAGATACAACTACACTTACGCCGTTACGGTAACATATTTTACATACGAAAAAATGTGCATGTATTTAGTGTGCAAATGATATCATCAACGGTCAGTCAAATTTTGTTATGTTTTATTCTTGGAATATAAACGACGTAATATATCTTAATTTAAGGAGATTCGTTGAGCTACCACAACGGAATGAACTTCAGTACTGCTGACAGGGATAATGATTTACACAGTAGCAACTGCGCCAAGAGTCAAGGACCATGGTGGTTTAAAAGCTGTTCTCATAGTGCTCTAAACAGGCCATCTAGAGATCATTGGTACTGGCATTATATAAGTGGTCATTACGTGAGGACATCGGTGATGATGATACGAAAGATCTAGATATAATAAAAGATATTTACATATTTCTTGTATGAATTATTTCGCTTTATTATCTAAAGAAAGGTACATGTTTTTCTATGTATGTGTTTCCTCATATGGTAATTTGAATCGTGAAGGAGGGGATTTCGAAAACAAAATGATTGAATTATCATATATTTTATTACTAACAAGTAAACAGTTGTTTTCCATTCGTTTGATGTGTTTTGGCTCTTGATTTTGCCATTTAATACGTGACTCTCCTATTTAAATTTGTTTTTTCATCTCAACTACCCTAAATAAAATAACTATTACCTCAACTCAAGTTCAGCAAGGATCTCTGAAAAAAGTAAACTTTAAATGCAATATAATGTGACTATTATTAACATGAAATCGTGTCAGATTTATTGGCGGATTGTAAGATTTTGATATTGTGCGTATTAATTCATGTTGTCAAGTGATAAAGTACAAATAGTTTTATATCATCTAGCATGGACTTAATTACATTAGACTCAGGTCATTTTTCTTATTTCTAAAACTTTTTGGTAGGTTTTCGTTTGCTTATATTATGGCTTGTAGTTAGTTAGTGATTTCTGTCATTTTCTTCCTCATGAAAAAACAGAAAAATTGCTATAACTCCGAGTTGGTTGCCGGGAACGAACATTTGGAAATAGATTGATTGATTGATTGATTGATTTTTAGTGTTTTAACGCCTATCGTGAGTGCCACTTTTGGTCTATTTTGCGGCAGTCAGTTTTCATTGGCGGAGGAAGACGGTGTTCCACCGACCTTCGAAATTATCTATTGGTAACCACACTTGATAAATTCATTATTTTGATCTGTAACTTTGAATGAATCTTGTTGTTTCCAAATTTATTCTATTCAACCAATGCTTACCGAAACAGACATTAAATGTAACAATAGTTATCAAAGGTTCCACGCTTACAAATTGATATGCCAGATGCAAATTTCGTCAACACAAGACTCATCAGTGACGCTCACTTCACAAAAATTATAAAGCCAAAACAAGTACAAAGTTAAAAACCATTGACACGAACGTCAAAGCCTTTTGCAAAAGAAGGTGAAGACTGTTAGCGGAATAATGATGATTTTTTAGATATTGTTGAAGTTGAATATTTGCTGTCTTAATGATGTATAATCTTTTTCTAACAAAAAATCAAAATTTGTCACATGTTTAACATTACCTGCTTTAATGGATGATTACGAATACAAAATTATATCACATTTGAGTTCATTTTCAGATTGAAAAAAAAACACGAAAAACTGTAATGATTATGAACAAAAACTTTCACACTTTACCTATGTCGGTGTGGTCAATCGAGAGTTTTATCACTGTTATTAAAAAGGTTCTTGATTGTATCGGTGCACCAATGTTTCAGGTTATTTAGGAGGCAGAGCACTTGAAATCATGTAGAACTCCCAACATTCGGCAACTTCATGTTCAAAGTTAGTAGTCGCAATTCAGGAATAGTGTTGTTTTTTCTTCAAATTTGTATAAAAAACAAGCCATTCATTTTCTGTCTTGAAATGGTTTACATTTCCCTTTGCCTTTTTATGGCCTTTTAATAGCGTACGTTGTACGGTGACCTCATTAAACTCTGGTATAAACTTGTCTACATGTAATTGAAACCATATACACCTTCTTTAATATTAAACATAGTGAATTAAAGAAATAGAAGAAAATGAGTTGGAGGGAAAGTAAAAATAACAAATATAATGAACCCAGAGGAAAATTGAAAAGGGAACGACCATAATCAAATTCCAAAATCGAAAGCTCTAAAAAATAAAACGAATGAATAACAATTGTCGTATTCCTTATTTGTTACAGGTTTTTTTTAAACAGGTTTTATTTTTTTCTGAAAAATAATTCACATATTTATAAAGATGTGATGTGTGTACAAGTAACCATTTTGTACAAATATATAATCTGTAAAAAATACTTTGTGCAAATTATAAATGTGTACATAAAGTGGTTGTACAAATTACAATTTCGACAGAATTTGACGAACTTTCACTTTTAACTTGTACAATAATGCATATTATGTATTTTGTTATAGAATACATGGAGAAGGTGTCCACAGTACAGTCCTTGGATGATGTAAACTTCCCGCTTAAACCTTACACCATTTACCATACACCATTACACCAACCACCCTGTGTCATTACACCATACACGTTATACCTTTGCACCATGCACCTAACATTTTACATGTGGAGCAGTATCTCCTTACCCTTCCGAAGTACTTGAGATCATCCCTAGTTTTTGGATGGGTTCGTGTTGCTTATTTTTTAGATTTCTATGTTGTGTCATGTGTACTATTTTTTGTCTGTTTGTCTTTTTCATTTTTAGCCATGGTGTTGTTTGTTTATTTTCAATTTATAAGTTTGACTGTCCCTCTGGTATCTTTTGTCCCTTTTTTAACAGAGATGGTGCTGCCATACACGTTACACCATTACACAATTCCCCTTACACCATAGCACCATACATCTTCTACCATTGCACCAATTGTAAATATATCAACTTCCACATACAGATGCAGCATTCAAGAATTTAAGACCGTTTTGTGTATTGCGTATAATTTTTATTACACTTGGTTAAGGCAGCCTAATGTTAAAGAACGGAAACGGAAGTTTTTAACATTTAAAGTTCAAGAACCGTTGCTGCGAAAAAAGAATTGTCTTTACTAGCTTCAAATTGATTTCTCAACAAATGTCCTATTGAAATTTCTACAGCAGTTCCAATGAGGTACCCAAATTCTTCAGATTCAGTAAATACCCAAAAATAAAGGCAAAAGTAGTATAACGCTGTTCGAAAATCATAAATTGGTCTAGAGAAAACAAATCCAGGTTTCAAACTAAAACCGACGGAAACATAATACCAACTATAAGAAGAAAACAACGAAACAACAAATACACTATAGTCGCCATCAGCTGAAATTCGTAGCGGTTATCGGTAAAAATAATCTTAACTATCAATCGCGTTCATTCGAGATATAGTTTTTTACATTCCATTCATAAATCGCAAAAAGAAAAACCACTACTGACCTACCTTTTAAGCGATCACACTGTAATAACCCTGACCTTCACATTTTCCAGAATGTTTGCCATTGTAATTCCGTCATCTTCGTTTCTATGAGGATCATTTGTTTACATATGACATTCGTCTCTTACGCAATGTTCTTTTCATTGATGTGATAAGGTTTCCCGCGCTTTATGCAAATTTTATGATATTGAACTCCACGGAAACACTTCCGGTAAAAACAATGGCGGATTCCACCATTCAAAATCGTCTTGGAAAATGTGAAGGTCAGGATTATCACAGTGCAATCACTTAAAAGATAGGTCAGTAGTGGTTTTTTTCTTTTTGCGATTAATGAATGGTAAGTATGATTGATATTTCAACGTCAGCATCATCCTGATTATCATTTGGACCAATTTCTATAATACTTTCAGAATTATCACTGGGACCAAATTCTTTATTGATTAATCACCATTCACTAGCATGCATGTTTAAATTACATTTTCTATCTCCATCAGGGTGTTTTTGTGTTTTGTAAGGTGTTTATTGTGGGGTCCATAATTGTAATACTAAATGGAAGGGATTGTGCTTGATTTTCATATAATGAAGACATAATCTTCCAATCAGTTTAATTTATGTCTGGTGTGTCAGTAACTGCTAGCAGTCCTTCAATAAATGCATCATTGTCATTTTGCTTATTTTTATTATCATTTCATCGGACTCTGACATCTTTTAAACGGAGTTTAATGTACGTATTGCTATGCATTTGCTTGTTCTACATTGGCTAGAGGTATAGTGGAGGATTGAGATCTCACAAAACATGTTTAACACACCTACATTTTTGCACCTGTTCCAAGTCTGGAGGCTCCTAGCTTTTTTATTCTTGTATGTTTTTTTTATTATTATTATTTATTTATATGTTTTGGAGTTAGTATGACGTCCATTTTCACTAAACGAGTACCCATTTTGGTATTGAGCAGCCGAAGCCCGCATCGAGGTGCGAGTTGTGGGGAAGACCCATTGTGGCCTTCTGTTGTTGTCTGCACTTTGGTCGGGTTGCTGTCACTTTGAAATATTCCCCATTTTATTTTGAATTTCATTGTAGGTATCATTGCTTTTCCTACAACAAATTTCATACAATAAACTGTTGTACAAGTAAATTTTTAGTAAAATTGTGTACACATTGTTATTTCAAAATACAAATCATGATTTGTAAAATCTCTCTTGCTTACAAAAAAAACCAAAAGCAAACATTTAATCGATAGTTAATAAAACACAAATCAACATACCTGAACTTATCTGGAATAGAGACTTCTTTAATCCATGTACCGATTTATGGTTTATAATAAAGGAATGATATGGCATCAAAAGAGTGATGATAGATACCAGAGGTACAGTCAAACTCATAAATCGAAAATAAACTGACAACGCCATGGCTAAAAATATAAAAGACAAACAGACAAACAATAGTACACATGACACAACATAGAAAATTAAAGAATAAGTAACACGAACGCCATCAATAACCAGGGGTGATCTCAGGTGATCCGGAAGGGTAAGCAGATCCTGCTCCACATGTGGCCCCCGTCGTGTTGCTCATATTATAACAAATCCGGTAAATAGTCTAATTCGGTATGTCACATTCATGAAAGGGAAGGGTACTGTAGTGAAGACGTAAGGAACATATCCGATATCATTTGAGAAACGGCTATTCAACTTCACCATTTGAAACTCTTGGTTTAAACGCATCCTTGTGAGCAGCAACCCTCTATCAAGGAATTGATGATAGGAAATGCAAGCACGGGGGTATCGTATCAATTGAGAGCTATATTCCCCGTATGCAGGTGCTACTTATAAACGGAAAATTCACAATTGAAAAGCTGAAATCATCTCTTTTGTCGTTAAGTTTTATTTTCAACCGACCCATATTGTCAATTTCTAGATGTAAGTTAAGATATGATGCCGACTTAACTGTATTTGTTGTATCTTTTATCTCTAGCTCGATTCGATAGATGCGTTCAACATAGCCACCAAATTTTGAATTATTTAGTGAAATCACATCATCTATATAGCGGAAATTAGAGTTTAAGGAGATTGCTAAATTCTTATCTTTCTTCCTAAGAAGTTCCTGTATGAAGTCAGCATCATAATAATAAAGACACAAGTCGGCAAGAAGAGGGTCACTATTGGTTCCAATGTAAATGCCGACAGTCTGTTGAAAAACACGTCCTCCGAACGTAATATGTTGTAAATCAAGAAATCAAGCATCTTGATAATGTAAGTTTCTGAGAATTGTTTGTTTGAATCAGAGTGATTCTGTACAAAGATCTTTTAGAGTATATACAATCTAAGACACGTTCATCTTGCAATAGTATTAAAACATTTGACTTTTCTAAACGTTACACAAGTATTCCCCATTCCAAACTAATAGACAAATTTAAAGAGTTAGTATTGCTCTGTTTCATAAAATAAAGTGGCCAACATAGGAGGGATAAATACTACTTTGAAAATGATCACACTAATCCAAACAAAATAATTCTCTTAAACTGACATTATCAAGATGCTTGATTTCTTGATTGACAACATATTGTTATGTTTGGAGGACGTGTTTTTCAACAGACTGTCAGCATTCCAGTGGGAACCAATGGTGTCCCTCTTCTTATCGACTTGTTTTGTTTAATTATTATGAGGCTGACTTCATACAGGAACTTCTTTGGATGAAAAATAAGAAGTTAGCAATATCTTTTAACTTTACTTACCGCTATATAGATGATGTTATCTCACTAAATAATTCAAAATTTGGTGATTATGTTGAATGCATATTTCCTATCGAACTAGAGATAAAGGATACAACAGATACAGTTAAGTCTGCCTCATATCTTGAATTACAAATGAATATTTATATAAATAATGAATATAAATATATTTGCTGAACTCATTTAAAGCCTTCTTCACTTATGAGAAAGGTTAATATGCTAAATATATTTACCGAAGGTGTGATGAGATGGTTGAAGCTGTTAATTTTCTCCTTGATAATATGTAGTTACGTTTAGGCAACAAAGTTTATCGACAGGTTGTAGGTATCACTATGGGCACTAATTGTGTCCCTTTCATAACAGGCTTGTTTTTGTACTGTTACGAATCACAGTTTATGACTAAACTCAGTAAAGACCCGTCGAAATTGCATTTAATAGATAAATTCAACAAAACTTATCATTATCTTGGTGATATTTTTTCGTTAAATAATCTAGAATCTTTTCAATATTCTGCAGAAATTTACCCAAAGAAACTTACTTTAAATAAATCAAATTTAAATGGTAATAACTGTCCTTTCCTTGTACTATTATTTGTCTGTTTGTCTTTTTTCATTTTTAACCATGCCGTTGTCAGTTTATTTTCGATTTATGAGTTTGACTATTCCTCTGGTATCTCCCCCCCTTTCAAGTGAAATAATGTCAAACTGAGTACATCAGAAGCTGTTACAATGAATTAAGTTCTCCTCAACATTTTGTCTTAAATATTTAAAGAGTTAGATAGATCAAAAAGAAGTGGTATGAGTGCCAATCAGACAACTTTCCATCCAAGTCAAAAAGTAAACTATTATGGGTCAAAATACAGTCTTTAACACGGAGCCTTGGCTCACACCACACAACAGGCTATAAAGGGCCCCAAAAGTTACTTGTGTAAAGCCAACGGTCTCATCTATATTAAAAAAAAAACGAGAAACATTTGTGAACCATACCAACAAATGACAACTACTGAACATCAGATTCCTGACTTAAGACAGTTGCAAACATTTGCAGTGGGCTTAAATGTATTAATGGTACCAAACCTTCACCCTTACCTCAAACAATAGTGAAACATCACAACATAGAAAGACACACTATAAAATATCATATATAAACATATTAGAGCTCATTAAGTTTTGTATAATTTTGAAATAATTTGTCCTCAACATAGTACACTAAAGTTTAAAATTCTTTTTTTTAATTCGCATTCAGTGTTCTAAAAAAAATGCTGCAAATCAATTGCGTTATCGGCATTCGTCATAACCCGACCGATTCCGTATGTATGGAGAGAAGCGGATTCGCCCGTGGTTTGCTGGTGAGCGATTTCCAAGATATTGCAAACATAGCAATTAAACATGATGATAACAATTAAACTACAACGTGTATGGTAGCTTCAGGATACAAATTAATGCTGATTAATTTTATGTTGTTTTTGGAGAAGCGATATATAATCTACTTTGGCATAGTTGAGATGATAATTACACAGACAATAAAGTTGCTACACTTTAGTTTGGGTTTTTTTTAATGTGGTATTTAAACATGGTCCATTGGCTTTTTAGTGTTTAAGTTTGTGGAACAGCGTCGGGGTAAGCACTCGCCTTTTCCAAGATTAGGTCCACTTGAATATAGCCTGCAGTTTTCCATTTTTATCCAAGCATAAACGTAAAATACAGTCTGGTTTTTATAGACTGTCAACAAATTATATGCAGTATCTTGTTCATGTTGTCATTAATACATTTGGTATAATTTCTTAGCACATATTGTTTTCTTGTACAATTTCAAGCATTCCTTTCGGAATGTTTTGTCAATGAGACAAAAGACAATAGGATTAGATGCATTGTTTATAAAATACTCCCGTAGAAGGATCGCTGTTCGGATACTATTTTCATAAATCTAGGATTCGTTATTTTAACCAATATTGTGAACACATAAATTAAATATCCTGCGTACGAAACTGCAGTTGCCACTATTAGGCTTATAGTAAGTCGTCTCCCCTTTTCGTATTTGCTGCTGGTTTTTGACGACTTATCTTTCGATTTGCCAGTCACTTCCGTTTGAACATTTCTCAGTTCCACCTCACTATTATTAATTGTTGAGATAGCCTGCGTATTAAATGATTTCAGGTCAGACGTTGACTCATTGATATGGTAGTGTTTTGGTTTTTCTTTTCGTTTTTTCTCTTTCTTCATTTGAGTACATATCACGTACAATATTTTTCCATATATCACACTAAACATACAATGACGGAAATAGTACTAAGAAGAATAACTACGCCGGTGTATGAAACAGCAGTGCGTAAATTTTGATACTCAGATAAAATAGTGCAGTCTCTACCCGTCAAACCAAAATGTGGTTTCCTTTGCATTCAAACCATAAAATACAAACGCTGGAATTGATAACACCACTGCAACTCCTGTTATTATACCTGATATAATATTTATCAAAGTCTCGGGTTTTCTCGTGTTCCGAGAAAAGATAAACTAAGATCGTATGGATATTGCCTAAACTTCCAATTATTGAAAGAAGAATAAGACAGACTGTGGCGGGGATATCTTTCTTCAGAAATTGCTGATAATCTATGTCATCCAAACTGATTTGAGTATCATTCGTTTAGTTTGATTCCATGCTGAAAATTACAAATTAAAAAGAATATTAATAATTTAAAAAATTATTACAAATTTTTTTGTGTTCGTTTCGAAGTTTTTTCACAATACACACCACACTTATACAATTCTTTTTTTCATATACAGAATGAGATAAGAATTTTGGGATTTAAAATTGGTATGTGACCACAATTGCAATTAAATGTACATATTTATGGATATGTCTTTATATGTAGCAACAACTAACTATTTCATTCAAAAAAATATTTACGCGAACCTTCTTGATCTTAAATCTTCAAATGGTTTCGAGGCTAAGATGGTCTTTATTAAGTATTTCTTTTGATGTATATGATTTCGCTTAAGGATGTACTTAGGTGATCTAAGGTAAAATTAAATAAATCAAGAATTCAAAATTGATGCTTTAAGCTGGAAGAGTATTGGAAAAGGATCAAACTAAGCTAAAAATATTGATAGGTCATGGAGCTCCTTTTCGAGATATTTGAATTATAAACTATGGCTGAAAAAGGCTGACTCGGACTTTTATCTTAACTTTGCACTGGTATTATTTGGGTCTCAAATCAAAAAAAAAAAAATCAAGAATCTGCTTAAATTTTGTTAAATGACCTTTAATGAATTATAAAGTCTTATGTTAAAAGATAAATAGGTGTTATGGGGCAAAATATTTTACATTGTATCGTATGAAAAACACCGAGGAGTCCGAACATTTGACACTTATTCCAAAACCTCACCTAAGTACATCCTTAATCTGTATTATACTATGTTCGTTAGTTTTGTTTTTTTGTGAGGGCCTGAATGAAGATATAAATGCTAATGAGTAACCTTCTTTAAAAAAAAGTCATCAGTTTTGACATGTTTAGATTTGTAGTTTAGTAGTGCTTTGCATGTATTTCAATATGCAAGTTCATGTGCTGTATCTATGCATGTGAAAATATAATTGCTGCTCATATATCTTGTCTGCATGTTCTGTGTTTAAATATCATGTAAATGTTAATTAATTATATATAAAAACAAAAGCTCTAAAGAACTTATATTTGTTTTGATATATGTGAACTGAATAAAAAAAAAACATTCGTATTTGTATTTATATTATTATTTTTCTATTTATTCGAAAAATTAAAAAAAGACTTCTCATTTGATATAGCTAATGAACAGAAAATTGATGTTGATTTCTTAGACTCCTTGTGAAGCTTTGGCTAGTTTCTACCGAAACTTAGATTGTTTCTCTGACTGGAAAAGCTGACCTAAAAAGGTTTTGACTGTTCCTCTTGTGACTTCAGCAGGTTTATATCATTGGCGTTCGAATCTTTGTTTATATTTCTCGAGAAAACGTGGTAAATATTTGCCGGTATCATTTTCCCAACCCATTGATGTCAGTTAACAACGTTTGTTTGTATTCACATGTCGACACCGTTGCTATGGGTTTATCAGTCACGGAGAATAGTTGATACCAAGTAGTATCAGTTATCAGATTCTTCGAACTGTTTTTTTTTCTTTCAAATTATACATTCTGTTTCAATATTTCTAGTTTATGAACTAATAAATAATTGTTTTAACAAAGGTTGCAACTGTCTTAGGTTAACATTCAGCATGACTATTGAAAATCTGTCTTAGTTAGATATCGGTGAGAACATTTATAAAAAAAATTACCCCGATTGACAGGTACGAATATATTTACATCCATTCATGTATTTTGGTGCAATTCTAATCAAAAGAAATAAAATCTCGATATAATCTTCAATAAAGGTACCAACAGGAAATATTCTAAACGAATAACATGAACATAGCTAAACCAAATGTTCAAGCAAATATCATGAATATCGAATATCCGGTTTTTTACGGGGCCGACAGGATGAGTCTGATTTTTAATGTTGTAACTCATAATTTGGAACATAGTCCACAGCAAGACGATATTACTCATAAAAGAGCACATTATTCTGAAACCAAAACAGATAGAATTAAAATTACTGTTACTTTAAACAGCTGTGCGCTGCGTAATTATCTATAAAATCTATACATCAGTTCTAAGATTTTTATCTCTGCCGCGGATCAAATCTAAGGCCTCGTGCACTCAGAGGTGATCATGACCACGCTACCAAAAACCATTAATGTGATAAATGTGGAACCACGATATATTTAAAATGAAATTAAAAGCATCATTCCAGCAACGCTTGTATACGTAGTATATAGGTTACAATCAACCATTAAATATTATGGGCGCAGCCATTTTATGAAGATACCATGGTATTCAGAATTTAGAGTATGGCTAATCCTGGTTGGTCGATATGTGCACCCGTATTTCTTATTATTAGAGACTTCGTGCACTCTGCATTATACCAAAGGCAAAATAATATATTTTCCTTAGCCCTAACGGAACTGAGATGTCTTTTCTACGCTAGGATGAGACACGTGTTTTTAAGTGCAAAAATGATAGGCAAAGGAGATAAATACAAATTACTTTGGACCAAAAAGTACTTTCCGAATAATTTTTTCTTTAATTCTAGCAAGGTTTCGTTAAAAACATACACTTTCTAAAGTCTGTGTCTCGAAAAAGGCTATCATTGTCGCCTATGGGGAAATTAGTTGTTTATTGAAATCTATATCTCGCATTTGATACGATATTCCAGGGCTTGTATATTCTATCATCATTTCCTTGATAGAGGGTTGTTGATCACAAAGAAGCTATTAAACCTCATGTTCTAAGTGGTGAAGTTAAAATCGACGCTTCATGAGTTGGTTAACTGGTCACAGATAACAACGGATATGTTCCAATTGTCGTAACTACAATCCCGTCCCCTTTTCTTCGAATATGACCTATCGAATTAGACTTATCATCAGGTTTATACTAACATGAGCAACACGACGGGTGCCACATTTGGAGTAGGATCTAATTACCCTTCCGGAGCACCTGAGATCACCCCCAAATTTTGATTAGTTTCGAGTTGCTCAGTCTTTGGTTTTTTATGTTGGGTTTTGTGTACTGTTGTTTGTCTGTTTGTCTTTTTGTATTTTCTTTTTTTTTAATCATAGCAGTTTATTTTCGACTTATGAGTTTGAATGGCCTTTTGCATGTTTTAGTATCATTTGCCTCTATTTTAAAATCCAGTCATAATACCACAAATTTGTGAGTGTTAACATGATTTCCCTGTTCCTGTACTTCGTTAAAAAAATTGTTTTGACCACTTAATGATCGCTAATTTAAAATAAAACAAATGTTTTCCCCATTTTCAAATGTATTTCAAGCGCTAGAAAATCAAATCGGAAAAGCCTAGTTCCAGATCAGATTTAACTACAGGAAAACGTCAATTAAAGATTCGCAAATGAAATAATTATAATAACTTCCTTATTTTAAGGGTCTTTTTTGTCTGTATTATATCGGATAGAAATTTATTTTATGATTGTATTCCATGTAATGATACCCAACTTAAAATGGTAGCAATCAATACATGTCTACACATTATGTATTAAATATCCATCCTAAGTTCCATCATATTGGTGTCCATTAGTCTTGAGATATCAAAATCTAAAAACTAAAATATGCAGTATTAAATTACGCGAAAATTAGCCACAGTGATCAAATATTCATCTGTCACATTATACTAAGTAATGGAAACTTCAATCTCATGGAAAAGGTATTGAGATTTCAAATGTGGTCATGTTAAAGCATTTACGAAAAAAATCAGGCTTTAACGCTTCATTTAAATTCAGTATACACCAGTTGTTTGCTACAGGAGTAGACACCTTAGCTTGCAAGGACGGCCGATATATATAGAAAAATGAAATTGAGAATGGAAACGGGGAATGTGTCAAAGAGACACCAACCCGACCAAAGAGCAAAAAACAGCCGATGGCCACAAATGGGTCTTCAACACAGCGAGATTTTCTCGCACCCGGAGACGGGCTTCAGCTGGCCCCTTAAAAATGTATACTAGTTCAGCGAACATGGACGTCACACTAAACTCCGAAACATGTAAATGAACCAAAATTTAAAAAAAACATACAAGACTAACAAAGGACAGAGGTTACTGACTTGGGACATGCGCAAAAAGCGGTGGGGTTAAACATGTGTTGTGAGATCTCAACCCTCCACTATACCTCTAGCCAATGTGGAATAAAAACTTGATCAGCAAGAATATCTTGCTTTAGAATATGAAGTAAAATGAAATTGTAAGCGAAACAACATTAACGCGTACAAAACATTTGGATATTTGTTCGGTTGTATGAATGAAGTCGCGTGCATTTCATTAATAAATTGACACGGATGGACTTGAGCAGATGACGTTGCTACACTGATACATGGCGTAATTGGACATATTTTCGAGTATCAAGTCCTGTCCATGATCTTAAAATTTTTAGGCAGTAAGATCAAAGAAAAAATGTTCAAATTGCCGATAAATGTGGATATTACGTCTGTCTATTGACATACATAATTTTTTTTATAGGACTATTTGATAAAAAAAGTTCCATATCAATTTCTGATAATCGCGGTAATTTCAAATAAACCCCGGATGATTGTATGTTGTGTAACAGTACAGTCTTTTAATCAGACATTTAAGTCATTAACAAATTAACCATGAAGAAACAAGTGAGAGTTATTGTAAATACATCGTTTGACGCTAGAAATTTGTCCTTTTTCCTGTCCTCGATTAAAAAAATGATTATATCTGATGTAAATCGGTTAACCATCGACACTTTATTTTGAATTTCGATAGAACATTCAAGTGTAAAAGAATTGCATCAGATAAGTCCACTACAACATCACATATGGCAGTGTTTCTGCAAAGTTAAACATAAGGAGAAGCGATATGATTGCCAATGAGACAATAATCCACCACAGATCTAATAAATTGGATGTAAGCAACAATGGGTCCCTGTACAATCTTCAACAATGAGAAAAATCGTGGTGTGCATTAAGCTATAAATACAAATGGCAACGACATAATAAAACGTAAAAAAATAAAAAAGTAAACAAACTTCCTGATTCATGATTAAATAGTTAACGAAAACCGAGCTGACAGACAACAACTAATGACTGATGAAAGAAGAAACTTTGACTATTCCGATCGATACGTAGATACAAACACATATATCAAGAAGAAACTTTGACTATTCCGATCGATACGTAGATACAAACACATATATCAAGAAGAAACTTTGACTATTCTGATCGATACGTAGATACAAACACATCTATCAAGAAGAAACTTTGACTATTCCGATCGATACGTAGATACAAACACATATATCAAGAAGAAACTTTGACTATTCTGATCGATACGTAGATACAAACACATCTATCAAGAAGAAACTTTGACTATTCTGATCGATACGTACATACAAACACATCTATCAAGAGGACAGAAGACACAAAGTACCATTCTAAGAGTATTTGTAGTTACTATAAGCAAGTTAAACGTATATTACAACTAATACATATATCATGTTTTCCAGAAACATATCAGTCAGTACACATCTAAACGATTTATTGTAACGTTTTCATGAAACGACTTTCAAAAAAATGACATTGATACATCGTAAGATTCAATATTTGGACCATTTTTGTGAAAACATACAAAATAATTCCTATGTATGAGACAGCGGTTGCTATCACAAGACTTGTGGTTAGTCGAATCTCATTTCTAAGATTATGCAAAGAACGCGTACACTTTTTGTTTGCCAATTCACAGGTTCCAGTGTGCAGTTTATTTTATTTTACCGCTTCATTTTGAATTCTTTATGTTATTTGAGTGGTCCCCGATGATTATATATCCAAAGTTGAATTAATAGACGAAACTAGTGTCTTTCATATTGATTTTCTCCATTCTTTTCGACTACAAATTGCACGTAGTATTCTACCATATGAATATGCACACACGACAACGACAAAAAAACTTGTATTAATGTTATACTGTATTAAACTCCTATATGACGCATGTTTTGATACTCTGAAAAAGTCTGATTTTTTTGCCGATTAGACCAAATGGTTGTTTTCGTTTTCTTCAGTCCATAATATATCAATATCAGGTTTAGGTTAGGTATAAAACATAATAGGTATACTTTGTCTTAGATTTAGAAAAATCAGTTTTAAAATTGAACTGATATTTTATGAAGGATAATGCCCAAGTTGATGGCATCGAGAACTTTTTTGACATAGGAAATTTTAAGAAAAGATCAATTTTACAATGCAAATTGATTTTAAAAGTCTATGACTGGTAATATCCGAGATGCGAGACTGTGTTGTTTAAAAGTCAATCTCAAATTGTGTGTTATTCTTAACCATATGTCTTGAATGGTAATACACATTGGCATATCTGCGCGTTTCGTCTACATAAGACTCATCAGTGACGCTCAGATCAAAATGTAAAAAAGCCAAACAAGTACAAAGTTGAAGAGCATTGAGGACCCAAAATTCCAAAAAGTAGTGCCAAATACGGCTAAGGTAATCTACGCCTTGGATAAGAAAATCCTAAGTATTTCGAAAAATTCATACTTTAGCAAACGGTAAATTTATAAAATAACCATATAATTGATATTCATGTTAACACCGAAGTACTGACTACTGGGCTGGTGATACCCTCGGGGACCGTTTGACAGAAAAAGACGGATATGTTCTAATTGCCGCAACTATAATCCCGTCCCCTTTTCATTGAATTTGAACTAACATGAGTAACACGACGGGTGTCATATGTGGAGCAGGTTCTGATCACCATTCCGGAGCACCTGAAATCACCCCAATTTTTTGTCGGTTTTGCGTAGCTCATTATTTGGTTTCAATGTTGTGTTTTGTGGACTGTTGTTTGTCTGTTTGTCTTTTTTTTTTAGCCATGGCGTTGACAGTTTATCTTCGACTTATGAGTTTGAATGTCCCTTTCTGCAAACGAAAATGCCTGAACCAGGTCTGGAATATGACAGTTTTTATCCATTTGTATGATGTGTTTCAGCTTTTGATTTTGACATTTGATCAGGAACTTTCCGTTTAGAAATTTCCTCGGAATTCGGTAAATTTGTGATTTTACTTTTTTGGTATCCTTCACCTCTCTTTTACAAACCACCAAAATACTTCAATTTGTTAGTGTTTAAATGGTTTCCTTGTTCCTGTACTTTGTAACAAAATTGTTTTCACCAATAAATATCCGCTGATTGAAGGCGTTAGCAACACATTGTTACCCTATTTTCAAATGTATTTTAAGGCTAGATATTCAAATCCGAATAAAACAGATCTAAATCAACATTTGCTAGAAGTAAACTTCGATCACAGATGTGTAAAAAAAATACAATAACTTTCTTGTTAAATTCTTTTTTAATCCGAATTATATTTGACAGAATTTTATTTTATGATTTTAATCCATGTAATGGTACCTCAACTTAAAACGGTAACAATCAAAATTATGTACAAAACATCCATCCGAAATCTCTATATATTTCCGTCCATTTAATTTGTTTTCAGTTTTTGCCAATTAATAAGTGGAATTATAGTAATTTGACATGATTTATATCTGAAAATTAAAATTAGATTATTATATACAATGTAATGAGTGAATCAGTTGACGGTCTTGTACGTCCTCTATCACAACTTTCTTGTTACTGTTCTATCCTTAATCCGATGAAGAGTTCCCTTTTTTAATTGCCGTGCCTTTGTTTTGCTTGTAATGTTTTTCATTCGATTTCCAGATGTATCATAACTCTCTCAAGTAAGTTATAAGTGTAGCAAACTTGCAAATCCATATTTGAATTAAATTGATTTATTTTTACAAATTTTGAAGGGTTTGATAATTCAATCTAACAAAAATAGTTGCCTTATGTCTTTATGTTTAACAATAACGAATTTTTAAATATTGTAATCCGGCGGTCAGCGAGCAGTGTGTTTGTAATCAATACTACATAGTTTTAATTGTTATTAACATGAAGTACAGAAACATTGTATTTAAATCTCTTAAATCCTTAATTTCTAAAACTATTTCGGCCACATTTGTGGAAATGACAATATTTCACAATTCACTGATTTATGTCAACTGAACCTTATCATTACTATGTAATCTGCTTAGAAAAGACAGTTCTCAAATACAATGCATTTTATTTTGTACGCCAAACACGCATTTCGTCTACTTAAGACTCAACAGTGACGCTCGAATCAAAACAGTTAAATGCAAAATAATTAGAAAAGCATTAACTACTTTTGATACCAAGAATATGTTGGCACTTAGTACACCAGGGGAAGTTAGAGGAATTAAAGATAATTTGATTTATTTTCTTAAATAATTGTACCTCACCTATGTTAACAAGTAACACTCACATTTACAAAAACCAATAATTATTTCAGGAAGAACTACCTATGCATGAAATTTAGACGGCCTTCATATAACCTTACCTCCTGATAAACCCTGCTAGTAATGAAAAATACTTTTTTTAAATGCCCTATGCAGAGAATCGAACAAATCAAATTAAAATGTTGTTTTTTGTAAATTTCCTGTTTTGTTTAAAATAAGAGAATATTTTTCGTTTTTCGTTTTTCTTTTGAAGAGTTAAGAAAAAAAACCTCCTATGTCCTTTATTTGTATGTGTTCAAGCAAAAAGAACCGGAAAAAACATCAAATGAAAACAAATATACACTGACTTTGGACTGACATTTATAAACTCAATTTGTAGAGATATGTAGATTGTTACCATTTAAGGTTGACTTCTCATTACATGGATCTAAATTGAAAAAAAACAATTTGATCTAAATAATAAAACAAAGCCGATATTTTAATAATGAACTCTCTAGCAAATATGTGCCGGCATTTTCCCTCAGATATTTCGAAATGTCGTTTCCGATTTTTAAGCCCTGTACTTAAAATACATTTGAATTATGAAAAAATGGTATCTTTAAAATCACCGGACATAAATAGGTCATAACACAATTGAAACGAAGCACAGAAACAAGGAAAATATTTTAACAATATATTTCATTCGATTCAACTATTGTGTTGTGTTTCGAAGATGTTAATGGGTTATATTTTCCCACCTATACATCTACGTCATTCACAATAGGGGAAATATAAGAAATAGTACAAGCTCCTAATTCTCTCCTTTGGTACTTACCAAAAAGAACGATAAAATATCCATCGATGTATTAGAGAAATAAACTTCACAAAGTTCCTTAAAAACGATGTATAGCCGGGTTGTCCACAATTTCAACTATACATATGACTATGTACATTCGCGATTCTACAATATGTCTTTACCATGTGTATACCTATATTTTGGCATTGCACAAGGCCATGTTTTTCGTTGACCCATAATAAAATCTTAAAATTTTTGACGCATATTGATTGAAATGTTAACCATAATTCGAATGTTGTCTAACAATTTTTTAAAGAACCTTAAGCTTTTCCTAGTTCAGATACATATTCATATGCAAAATAAGTTAGCTGTCGATTGTTAACATTCATTTGTGCTCATAAAACTCAACAGAATAAGCAACACATTAAATTTATTAAAAATATTTGTTTGATGTGCTTACAATGGTTATGATCATGGCTGTATACAAAGTTGTAAGCACACTTGTTGTTTGAACGAGGCTCGGATCAACAACTTAAATATGTGCGCATATAAATCAAAATACAACATATTGATATAAAATGTGTAAGTTTAGAGTTTAATTGTTGTACAACAGCTAGAAAGTTACAATACACTTAGAAAACAAGCCTAATCACGTATTACTGTTTTATATTATAAGAATCATACATTTTGTGCTATTATTTGTTTTAATTGTTTAACTGTTGATATGTTTTCGTTAAACAGGCCAAACAAACTTCTTGTCTACTGGTGTCATGCGACTCGCTAAAAAGAAAAGTGGTTACACGATCTCTGGCTAGCATTTTTGATTCATTGGTCACTTTACCATTCAAACACACACATATTGTCTGCATTTGACATGAAAAATTTCTCCGCCATCGAATTATTGCAATTGTCACATACACGTTTGTGAATACGCAACCATAATGGACGACTAGTTAATTTGTTGGTGTTAACGCAGTATACTAACACACTATATTTGTAACAGTTTATGATATACCAAAAGTTAATATAGTGTGTGTATTTAAAGCTGGATCACATTACTTAACAAATATTAACTAAACAGAAAAAGCTTGATAGATAGTTACTTTATCGTTTTCAATAAACAATTCAAAAAGAATTAGGCATACAAATGACTTCTGTTGAAATTAGCAATGTTTACAGTATAACATTTGCAGATGGTCTTTATAATCAGTTTTCAATTCATAAATAAGGAGAAATGACATGAATTCGAAGGAAACAACAATCCATCGGGGACCTTACAACTTGGATGTAAGCATATATGAGTTTTTAGTCCCTGTACGGTCTTTAAAAATTAGTTAAAACCATTACATGTAGTAAGCTGTCAAAGATGACAACATTTATAAATGTTTAACAATGTAAAAGACAAAACCCAAAGTCCTCATGTATGATTAAAACGTTATCGAAAACAAATCTGATAGACAGCAAACAACGACAAACATTAACATAACGTTAGAAGAAACTGATAAAACGGATTAACTGTCCACATGGACAAGTAGCACTGAAAACAACTACCAAGAAGATAAAAGAAACAAAGTAAAAGAACTCTCAGTTACTGAAAACTAGTTCAAAGCCAAATACAACTTTTTAATAAATTGATTGTTCAGACAAATTTCAGTCAATACACAACCGGTTACGTATAAAGAAGTCATAAATCGGCTTTAAAAGATGACCTTATGCAAAGGCAATATATAAATATATTAAAATGTTGTTTTTTGTAAATTTCCTGTTTTGTTTAAAATAAGAGAATATTTTTCGTATTTCGTTTTTCTTTTGAAGAGTTAAGAAAAAAAAACTCCTATGTCCTTTATTTGTACGTGTTCAAGCAAAAAGAACCGGAAAAAACATCAAATGAAAACAAATATACACTGACTTTGGACTGACATTTATAAACTCAATTTGTAGATATGGAGATTGTTACCATTTAAGGTTGACTTCTCATTACATGGATCTAAATTGAAAAAAAACAATTTGATCTAAATAATAAAACAAAGCCGATATTTTAATAATGAACTCTCTAGCAAATATGTGCCGGCATTTTCCCTCAGATATTTCGAAATGTCGTTTCCGATTTTTAAGCCCTGTACTTCAAATACATTTGAATTATGAAAAAATGGTATCTTTAAAATCAGCGGACATAAATAGGTCATAACACAATTGAAACGAAGCACATAAACAAGGAAAATATTTTAACAATATATTTCATTCGATTCAACTATTGTGTTGTGTTTCGAAGATGTTAATGGGTTATATTTTCCCACCTATACATCTACGTCATTCACAATAGGGGAAATATAAGAAATAGTACAAGCTCCTAATTCTCTCCTTTGGTACTTACCAAAAAGAACGATAAAATATCCATCGATGTATTAGAGAAAAAAACTTCACAAAGTTCCTTAAAAACGATGTATAGCCGGGTTGTCCAAAATTTCAACTATACATATGACTATGTACATTCACGATTCTACAATATATCTTTACCATGTGTATACCTATATTTTGGCATTGCACAAGGCCATGTTTTTCGTTGACCCATAATGGAATCTTAAAATTTTTGACGCATATTGATTGAAATGTTAACCATAATTCGAATGTTGTCTAACAATTTTTTAAAGAACCTTAAGCTTTTCCTAGTTCAGATACATATTCATATGCAAAATAAGTTAGCTGTCGATTGTTAACATTCATTTGTGCTCATCAAACTCAACAGAATAAGCAACACATTAAAGTTATTAAAAATATTTGTTTGATGTGCTTACAATGGTTATGATCATGGCTGTATACAAAGTTGTAAGCACACTTGTTGTTTGACCGAGGCTCGGATCAACAACTTTAATATGTGCGCATATAAATCAAAATACAACATATTGATATAAAATGTGTAAGTTTAGAGTTTAATTGTTGTACAACAGCTAGAAAGTTATAATACACTTAGAAAACAAGCCTAATCACGTATTACTGTTTTATATTATAAGAATCATACATTTTGGGCTATTATTTGTTTTAATTGTTTAACTGTTGATGTGTTTTTGTTAAACAGGCCAAACTAACTTCTTGTCTACTGGTGTCATGCGACTCGATAAAAAGATAAGTGGTTACACGATCTCTGGCTAGCATTTTTGATTCATTGGTCACTTTACCATTCAAACACACACATATTGTCTGCATTTGACATGAAAAATTTCTCCGTCATAGAATTATTGCAATCGTCACATACACGTTTGTAAATACGCAACCATGTTGTTAGCAATCATAATGGACGACTAGTTAATTTGTTGGTGTTAACGCAGTATACTAACACACTATATTTGTAACAGTTTATGATATACCAAAAGTTAATATAGTGTGTGTATTTAAAGGTGGATCACATTACTTACCAAATATTAACTAAACAGAAAAAGTTTGATAGATAGTTACTTTATTGTTTTCAATAAACAATTCAAAAAGAATTAGGCATACAAATGACTTCTATTGAAATTAGCAATGTTTACAGTATAACATTTGCAGATAGTCTTTATAATCAGTTTTCAATTCATAAATAAGGAGAAATGACATGAATTCGAAGGAAACAACAATCCATCGGGGACTTTACAACTTGGATGTAAGCATATATGAGTCTTTAGTCCCTGTACGGTCTTTAAAAATTAGTTAAAACCATTACATGTAGTAAGCTGTCGAAGATGACAACATTTATAAATGTTTAACAATTTAAAAGAGAAAACCCAAAGTCCTGATTTATGATTAAAACGTTATCGAAAACAAATCTGATAGACAGCAAACAACGACAAACATTAACATAACGTTAGAAGAAACTGATAAAACAGTTGGAAACGGATTAACTGTCCACATGGACACGTAGCACTGAAAACAACTACCAAGAAGATAAAAGAAACAAAGTAAAAGAACTCTCAGTTACTGAAAACTAGTTCAAAGCCAAATACAACTTTTTAATAAATTAATTGTTCAGACAAATTTCAGTCAATACACAACCGGTTACGTATAAAGAAGTCATAAATCGGCTTTAAAAGATGACCTTATGCAAAGGCAATATATAAATATATATCATAAGTGTTCATAACTGTATTGCAAATAGTTATGATTAGATCTATTAAAACATTGTAGAACAAAATCTATGTTTTCTGTAAAGTTTATAACCTAAACATTCATGCATTTAAACGGTCATTAAGATTATATAGATGGTATCTAATTTCAAGGGCTCTATAAAATTAATCATGGTGAAACGCCGATTTTAATATCCCGCTTGCAACAAGTTTTCCATAGCTACAACCAAATTGTCAAGCCAAATATTTGTTTCATTGAAAGTATTTACAATAAAGGGTTTCAAGTAATTTGTTATAACGAAATCCCTAATAGGTCATCAGTTATATTCAAATTACGCTTTCTGAAAGCTAAAACGTACTGAAACAAGTTGGTTATATGGCGGCTATTTTCAGCCTTCAAATTAGTTGATTCAGTAGAGCGTTTGATTGTTCAGATTTTATGGATTTCCTCTTTTAGAATTTACCTAAGAGTTCGTTATTGTATACACATATTTTACAGACAGGGACATATACATGTAAGAATTAAGTCAAATCCTTTTATTTATACGAGTATATGTTACAATAATATTTTGTCCATACATTCTAGTTTAATACAGTTATCTACATGAGTATAAAAGACTCAATTCAAAAAGATATGCGATTGTTAACCATTAAAGACGACATGAGCTAACCTTCCGATGTCGAAATTAGTCAGCGCGATCTGTTTGATTGCACTGTCTTCCAAATATTATATTTTATTCGTAACAATATAATGTGGACATGTAACATGCAATAAATATATTTTATTGTATAGCAATATAATATTTCCCACAGAAAGTAACCAAAAGTTAGCGTGCAATAAATTCTAATATTGCACTAGTGCAATAAATCTTCAAAATTCATGACGTCACCAACAATCAAATCTTAGTTTAAACCAGTTTTCACTTTTAAATATTATATTGCTATACAATACAAGGGTTATTGCATGAATATTGGGGAATATTGTCCCTCGTAGAACATATATTGCACTCGCAAGCTCGTGCAATATAGAATTCTACTCGGGACAATATTCCCCAATATTCATGCAATAACCCTATAATATCAAGATCTAATAGTTGCACATACGATATTTTGATAATACTGTTCCCCTTGTGAGATATTCTCATTAAAAATTCATATATTCACGTCTTATTCGAAAGAAAGTCGAATCAGTCTTATGCCGGCGAGATTTTTTTCTTCACAAATATTTTTCCGTACAGTTTCAAGCATTCCTGTCGAAACGTTCTATCAAAGAGACAAAATACGATAGAATTGGCTGCATTGTTAACAAAATATCCGCGCAGTAAGATATTGGATACGATAAAGTTATGTAATACCAAAAGATCAAAATAAACAATCATGATTAGCAATTGTAAATATTTGTATATAATTATTTTAGATAGCTTATTTTTATCACAAGTAAAAAATGAAAAAAAAAATGAGTGTGATGTAATAAATGATTACATACATTCAGGGATGAATATTCATGAAACTAGAAAATATGAAATAGTTAAATGTAACACAAGATACAAAAAGAATGAATTTGTATATAAATCGCCTCACATTGAGTCATGTATGAATAATAACAGCAATTATAATACAGATTATTTATTTGATATAATTCAAGATATTAGAATTCAGAAATGTAAATATAAATACAAGTCCAAAACAGTATATTCATATCTATTATTTATTGTCATATTCATCAGACTTAAAGTTCTGATATCACACATTTTGTACAATCTATTTATAGAACATTACATGTTCAAATGCTTGATTACACATAGGACATTCTCTTTATATTGTTTAATTAAAGATGTCCATTTGTCAATAACTATGTCTCACTTATCAGCTACGCCAAGGGATTTTCCGTTGATAACTAATTTGTTGAAAATACATTCCAATTCTAAAAATAGAATAATCTCGACGATTGCTAAGTACATTCCAGGTGATATTATTATCTTTCACTATTCACATAATACATCCAGTTTCTTTCAAATTAAATCCACTTATGGCATATTCTATAAACACAGCTACAAGCAGTTCGATTCCACGATATTCGATCACTGTTTTTATTCATGCCAAGCCTTTATCAGTGTCAAGGTCGTTAGGCAGCTGAAAAAAGAAAACAAGACGTGCTATTTATTGAACCAAGAAAATATGTTTCCAAAAAATGTATTATTAAAATGCATCACTAATCAAAAGAATGAAATGAATATATCATACCTAAACGAATATAAGCAGACAATTTTATATTGCTTAATATTACTTGTCAAATTTAGTACATGTTTACACAAAAGATACTGCTCATTTTATATAGAAGACATTAATTCATGTTCTAAAATACATGTATGTATAGAACAAATACTTTATATAGATTTGAGTTTATTTGATATATATATATGCATCTGTATTGTCATACAGGAAATTATTAGCTTGAATATGTTAACATGCCAGTATTTTAAACACATTTCAATTTTAATAAGAAAATTATGACAAAAAAAATACATATTTGCTCCTTAAATTGTCAGGGTCTTGGTGCAAAAGAGAAAAGACAAAGATTATATATGTGGATGAAGTATCAAAAATGTAACATATTGTTTGTACAGGAAAGTCACTTTACAGACAAATTGAAAATAAATTTAGAATATGAATTTAAAGGTCAACAATATCACAGCTTTGGAACCTCACAATCAAAAGGAGTCTCAATCTTCATAAATAATGAGATAGATTGTAAATTTATAGATAAATTTCAAGATGAGGAAGGCAGGTTAATCCTTTTAAATATTGAAATTGAAGACAGTATATATACCTTGGTAAATATTTATGCACCAAACATACCCCAAAAAAGAAATGTCTTCTTTAAAAAAGTTAAAGATGTTATAACTAAAAATAGCTTAGGAATGGTCATTATAGGAGGAGACATGAATGACACCTTAAGGGGGTACCCAACACTATACCCCAAAAAAATCCTGTTGTTTAATTTTTCTTAATTTTTTTTCATTGATAAACTAGGCCAACCTCAACATCTTGTAAAAATTTTAAAAGATTTGAACCATAGGTTTAAAAGATTTGGCAACTCAAATATGGCATCTTTTACATACTAGTATCGGCCAAAATTGGAAGTTTCTGAAATATGGGTATAGGGTTGAATTTGTTAAAAAATTTAAAATTTAATCCTAAATTGACAATAGCATAGCTAATAATGATAGCTGAGGTGAATATTAGTTTACTGATACCTCTTCCTTGAAAGTTTTTTATTCCGGATTTAAAATTTTGCCAGAACTTTAATAGGGGGTATCAGAATCAGCCCCGAAAAGTGAATGCTGTGCTTCTAGTATTTGAAGAAGATTTTTTTTTTTGAAAAAAAATGTGTCGTTTAATTTTTTCATAAAACTAAGCATTTGGAGTGCTATACTAGTCGGTTGTTCTTGCAAAATTATTTTAAAATTTAACCATTAGATTTTTTGGTATTTAAGTTTAAATTACGCCCCACCCTCAAATTGGTTCATTAAATAAGAGCAAAATCTATTCAAAAAGTACATAATGGCCATATTTTTGTTTGTCTTTAGAACTAGGCCTTAGCTATTTGGCATGTTGATGTATCATCACAGGGTTAAGTGTCTTGCATCATGATGAGTTTTCTGTGACCTTCAAATGTGACCTCAAGGTCAACTTTATGGGTTTTTTCCCGTGAAAACACAACCATGTAGGCCATAACTTCTTTGCCTTTTGACCTAGGCCTTACATCTTTGGCATGTGGATGTATCATCATAAGGTGGTGTGCCTTCTTGAAATTTTGACCTTTATGTGACCTTGAACTTTGACCTCAAGGACGATAAATATGGTTTTTGGTAAGAAACACTTGTACGGGCCACGACTTTTATGTAGTCAGTATGAATTCATATTTTATTTAAAAAAATCATATTACACAAGCTTTAATCGACCATACAACAATATAGAAAGATTTATGACATGTCAACCCATTCAATGCACACGGAATAAATAATGGACATGTAGTCATATAAAATTGTTTGAAAAGGGAATCGTTTCTATTGAAGCGCAGCGTACGTACTTAACTACTCAACAGACAGCAAAGTGAAAACTTCCTAGAAATCAAACAGTAGGAGGAGTTATGCCAAATAACTATATACCAATAATGGGACTGACGGAAGGACAGACGGACAGGGGTAAAACATTAAACCCCCACCCCCCCTGACTTTCGGTTGCAGGGGCAAAAAAAGGATGTAACTGATTTTTCATTTGAGATACGAGCTGTTGAAATTAAAAGCATGACACGCCAAACATACACATGATTCATCATGTTCATAGGGAAAAGCTTTAAAGTTGGCAGATGCTTTACATGATCAAGATTTTCAATTTATTGGTCTTTTGGCCAGATTCAAAAATATACAATTCAAAACTTAACGACAAAACCATTGGTGCAAAGAACCACGGCTCATAAGAGATGAAACAGAGCTGACATCCTTATACTGTTAAATTAAGATCGTTAAACATAGAATGTTTTTAGTATTTCTGCAGAGGTTATGAAAATTAGATACAACTGGTTTTTAGTTAAAAGCACGGCAGTTACAAGTTTCTTATTATTTTTGGGGCCCCTTATTATTATAGAGAATGATTACTCTATTCAGTAATAATCTTGAATTGAGACTTGAGAAGAAACATTTTCACTTGTCACTTGCAATAACACCACACTTTCTTTTTTATATTTATTTCAAAATTGCATTTGATAAAAAAAATTCGGAAAGATACACAAGTTAACATGACACATGCACAACAAAAGAAAATAACAAATTTTGCTATCCCTTCGAAATTTAAATTTGATAAAGCGAAAATGACATGTTCTATTTATATATCATACATGTGTAGTTTCAGTTTCAACTATGATTCTAAATATAGACTTTACTTTCCCTAAAATTGCGGACGGAATAGAAGACACCCGTTAATTTTCTACACCTGTCAGGATAAAGGTTGGAAAAAGATACTAGAAAGATATAGTTTTTTTTTATTCAGATGAATTAAGAAAGCAAAAATATGTGTAGTGTTTTTTTGGACTGAAAAGGACGTTTTTTCCCTTCTTTTTGCCTTGTTCCGTGACATGTAAATGATGCACTGGTGGTTGATTATCCTTCTGGGTATCTTCTTACTTTTTACATGAATATAAATCATGCAATAAATATTCAATTGCACTTTAAAAAATATGACAGCAAGTATAAAATTATAAATTATTCGTAATCTTGTTTTACATTACTACATGTATTACTAAGGCCATAGTGTATTTCCTTAATGAAAATTGCAGGTCCGTAAAAGAATGAAAAATAAAAAATGCAGGACAATAATGATGATTACAACTATAAAAAAAATGCAGGACAAAATTTAAAATCCTAGCCCTCACCCCCTCAAATCAAATGGTAGCATCCTTAGACTTTTGACTTTTTGTACTTTATTTCATTTTATTTTAAGACCTAGGCATTGCCAAGTAAAAAACAAAAACAGTTATGGTACTTTCTCTTTCTGTTTCCCTCCTTTTCTATAAACGTCCTGGTTTTCTTTCGGTAAATTTATTTCACTTTGAAATTTCCCTATAATGTCTCATTGAAGATTCATTTATTGAAAATGAGTAACTTTAAATGAATTAAAAGATTAAAAGAATAACAAAGGGTGTACAGCTGGTCTTAGCAATAATGTAAACATTCTAATCATGATCTTTTAAAAGCTTACATATTGCACATAATTTTAAAACGTAGTAATGAATCAGACTATGAGTAAGAGTTATCTTTTCTTAGGTGTTCTGTACCCCCTTAACTAATATAGACAACAAGCATAATATGTCAAAAAAGTCCTTTAAAGAAAAAAAAGCTGTACACAGCTTAAAATCTTTAATAAAAATGCATAAGTTAAGTGATATATGGCGAGAAATACATGGTAAAAAAATACAATTTACTTGGAGAAGGAAAAATAACATCAATGAAGCATCAAGAATTGATTTCTTTTTAACCTGTCCTGAAATACGAACTCAAATAGAATCAACAGACATAAGACCAGCCATTATAACCCATACAGATCATCAAGCAATATCTCTTATGATAAACTGTAGATCACAACAAAAAGGAAAAGGATATTTTAAAATAAATAATAGTGTTTTAGAAAATAATGAGTATCAAAACATAATTAAAAAACTTATAAAACAGTATGAATGTAAAGTATTACTTACCAATGACTTTGGGCTTCAATGGAATCTCTTTAAAACAGAGGTGCGAGACTATACTATAGCATTCTGTAAAAGGAAAGCACAAAACAATGTAAAAGAAATAAACATTTTAGAAAATAAACTTAAAAAATTAAATGAATGTATAAATTTGAAGTGCCAAGAAGATGTTATTGCCTATTTCGATGATGAAATCAATAAATTAGAAAACAAACTTAGTAATTTATATGAAGCGAAAACTAAAGGGGCACAAATTAGATCTAGAATTAAGTGGGTGGAAGAAGGGGAAAAAAATACAAAATTCTTTTTAGGATTAGAAAAATCTAGGCAAACAAAAAAAACAATAACAGCCCTTAAAGATAAAGATGGGGAGATACACAGAGATCCTACAAAAATATTGCAACTTGAAAGAGAATTTTATCAAGATATATACAAAAGTTCAAACCCTAACATAACTTATATTAAAGATTACATTATGAATACAGAAATTGATCATAAATTAACCAATAAAGAAAGTGAAAGTATGGAAGGTCTATTAAGTATCCAGGAATGCACAGAATCTCTATTTAAAAAGAAACTCAATAAAGCCCCAGGCATTGATGGTTTAAGTGTAGAGTTTTACAAGATATTTTGGGAAGATCTGAAAGAATTTGCTGTTAATACATTCAATTTTTCATATGAAAAAGGGGAGTTAACTAATTTACAAAAAATAGGAGTTATTTCCCTTCTACATAAAAAAAATGACCCACTATCTTTAGATAACTATAGGCCAATAACATTATTAAATGTAGATACAAAGATTGTAGCTCAGTCATTAGCACAAAGAATTAGTAAAATATTACCACAAATTATTCATGGGGATCAAAATGGGTATGTAAAAAATAGATATATTGGATATAACATTAGACAAATTCAAGATATCATTGATTTTGCAGAAAAATTCAACATAGAGGGAGCTCTTCTTTTCTTAGATTTCTCTAAAGCTTTTGATTCTTTAGAGTGGGATTTCATGTTTTTAGCTTTAAAAAAATTTGGATTCAAAAGTTCAATGTTGAAATGGATTAAAGTTCTATATACTGATATTAAAAGCTCAGTTATAAACAATGGTTGGATTTCAAAACCTATAAGCATTTTTCGTGGGATTAGGCAAGGGTGCCCATGCAGTGCGATAATTTTTGTAATTGCTGTTGAAATTTTAGCATGTAGGATCAGACAAGATCATGACCTCAAAGGCTTTGAAATTAAACTTGATGGCAAAACTCACACATTAAAAATTAGTCAACTAGCAGATGATACCACTCTTTTTCTTAGAACAAAACAAGACATTTCAAAAGCACTTAATATGATTGAAACATTTGGAACATTGTCAGGTTTGAAATTAAACAGAGCTAAAACTGAGGGTGTTTGGCTTGGGAAGCAAAAAAACTGCAAAGATAAACATGAAAATATTAACTGGACAAATATACCTGTAAAAAGCCTAGGTATATATTTTGGTCATAATAAAAAAGAGTGTCAAAGATTAAATGCTGAAAAACTTTTAGAAAAATCAGCTAAAATTATTCTAAATTGGGAAAAGAGAAACTTAACCATGATAGGAAGGATAACAGTTACTAAATCACTAATTATTCCTAATATTACATTTTTAGCATCTGTCTCAACCATAGATAAAGGGTATTTAAACCAGTTTAAAAAAATGATATATGAATTTTTATGGAATAACAAAACAGAAAAAGTTAAACGCTCCGTAATAAGTTACGACAAATTAAATGGGGGATTAAAAATGATTAATTTAGAGAAATACATAGAAACAATAAAAATAGGTTGGATTAAAAGATTAAATGCAGAGCAATTCTTAAACTGGACGGTAATACCAAAATTTTATTTAAACAAATTTGGAAATAATCTTCTTATATTGCAAATGAATCTGGATAGTATAAATTCAATACCAGATATAAAAAAGATACCAGAGTTTTATCTTGATATAATCAAAGTTTGGATCAAGAACAAAAATAATAATAATAAATACCCAAAAATCTACAGACTAATCCGCCAACAAGTTATTTGGGGAAATCAGTGGATAAAATTTCAAGAAAAAACATTATTATTCCAAAAGTGGATAGATAGCAACATAATATACATAAATGATATCATAGATGAATCTGGAAATATAACAGAAAGATTTATTAGACAAAAGCTTAATAAAAAGACAAACTGGATTACTGAATTTTTAAAATTAAAAAAAGCTATACCAAAAGAATGGGTTAAAATATTAGCTAAACAATGTTCAAGAACAACTAATGTACTAACAGATAATGTTGTGTATATTTATGACAAAGATAACTTTAAACAAAATATAAATAAATTAGAAACAAGTAAAATTTACAAAATACTATTAGAACAAGATAAAGAAATACCAATTGGCTTTTACAAATGGAAGAGACTACTAAATTTTGAAAACATAGAAAATAAAGCTCAAAACATACTAAAATTTGTTCATAATTGTTTGAAAGAAAATAAATTAAAAATGTTCAGATCGAAACTATTACATTTTATTCTTCCAAACAAAGTTTTATTAAAACAATGGAAAATATGCCAAAACTCAGACTGTAATCACTGTAACATTACAGAAGATTATGAACACTTTTTTATTACATGCCACTTTCTTGATAAATTTTGGAAAGACATATTTAATCTGTTAGAAAAATTTAAACTTGGAAAACACATTTTAACACTAAAAAATTTGATTTGGGGTTACAAAATAAATGATATAGAATATTATGATATTAATTTTTTTCTTACAGTTATTATATTTTCAATTCACAAAATACACTATTTGTCAGAGTTTAGAACAAAAAAGATAAATGTATTTTCTGTTTTTAAAACTGAGTTTAGAAATAGGCTCGTTCTACAAAACAATTTTTTTAATCATGAAAGAAAAGGAATATTAGGAAAATTATTTAAGTGTATTTGAATTGTTTGAACTGATAACATGGTTGGTAAAGTTATCATTGTGTATTAATTAATTTATTATCTAATTTTGTATTTATTTATGATGCTTGATAGACATTAATTACAATATTTATATTATAATCTGGTACGCGGCATTATACATTACAGAAAAAAACAAAAAACAGCATAGTTGTTCTTTGATTACCGTACGACTATTATTCTTTCAAATTATAGCTGTCTTACCTGAATAATGATGTAGATCAAAGATAATTACAATCTTTTTCGATATTGATTGAAAAAACCGTTATCCGGAAACACATGGAAACTGATAGAAGTCATCCCAAACTCGGATGAACTATGAAAATTTTCCGAAAATAAGACCAGATAATATAAATACTTTTATTAATTAGAATAGCATTATTTATCTATATTGATGTAATATTTATAATATTTTGTAAACGACTAACAATATGCAGTTTATCTACCTGAAGAATCCCTGAACTTCTGGTACTAATGAAACAGGGACCTTCACTGAGATAGCTGTGTCAGTGGAGTAATTGTTAACAGCGAGCAATACTGTTGTTGAATAAAAAAAAAAAAAAAAAAAAAAAGATATTGGATACTTTTTGGATAATGTTTTTATATATCTTAGGATTCATTATGTCAACCATTTTCTTGAAAACATACACCAAATATCCTATTAAAGAAACGGCGGTTGCTATCACGAGGCTAATGGTCAATCGAATCGCATTTCCAAGATTGTGTGATGAATTAGTAGACTTTTTCTTTGTCCTGTCGACACATCCAGTTTGTAATTCACTTATTTGTAACTCTTCATTTTGAATAGATGAAGTAACCTGAGCAACCCCCGATCTTATATTAGAAGGTGAAATAGAAGACGAATTTGATTTCTCTCTTAGTGATTTTCTCCATTCTTTCTGAGTACAAATTTCATACAGTATTCTTCCATATGAAACTATGCACACGACAACGCAAACCAAACCGATACTTCCTACAATACTGTAATAACCTCCTGCATTATGTATATTTTGATATTCTAATAAAATTCTGCAATCCATGCCGGACAGGCCTAAAATTTTCGTTTTATTTTCATTAAGACCATAAAATACTACGGCTGGAATTGATAATATCACTGATAATACTAACAGAAAAGCAGATATAGCATTCGACCTTTGTGAATTTGTAATAAGTATCGGGGAATTTTTAACAACTATCTTATATCTTTCAATAGCAATTGCAGTCAATAACAGTGTGGAAGCCCTGGTACTAATGTGACTAAGAAATTTAAAGAATTTGCAAGCACCGGCAGATGCAAATGTGTAGTTGTACCGCATGACAAAGTTCTCAAAAGGCATACCAAAAATACAAGCTGTAAGATCAATAGAGGCAATCCAAATGATTAACACTCGAACGGAATAGTTTGATATGATCGGTGATAACATATATACTAATATCGTGTGTATATTGCCAATTGTTCCTACGACCGACAGAAATATGAGGAATATTGTAGCTGGAATGCAGTTGTCCAGAAACTCTTCATATTCTATCTCACTTAAACTTGTCCGAGTTCCATTTGTACCATTTGATGACATTCTGAAAATCATATAGGAAAATATGATATATATATATATTAGACAGCTGTTTCATCTCTTTTCATTTCAACAACATAAAATAAAATATCTTGCATTTTTTTAATTGGATATGATATGACCCTTAAATAAAAGATAGAGTTCATGTAAATTTTATTTTTGAATACGAAACACAAACGTGACAAAATGATGATTTTTGTGTATAAAGTCAAAAGGGAAAATAGTATCAAATGCTCATCAGGATGAGATCATGTAAATGTAAATTAAATAAGTACCCTGATTTGCAAAAGACACCGACACTTCGGTGTTGACATGAATATCAACAATGTGGTCATTTTTTTTTTATTTATTTATAAATTTCCTGTTAACAAAAGTTTAAATTTTTCGAAAAACTAAGGATTTTCTTATTCCAGGCATAGATTTCCTTAGCCGTATTTGGCACAACTTTTTGGAATTTTGGATCCTCAATGCTCTTCAACTTTTTAATTGTTTGGCTTTATAAATATTTTGATATGAGCGTCACTGATGAGTCTTATGTAGACGAAACGCGCGTCTGGCGTACTAAATTATAATCCTGGTACCTTTGATAACTACTAGCCATATATTTTATGTGTTAGTTCACAACAGTTCTCAGCGAGATATATATTTCATGTAATAGATAGTACTATCGTTTGTTCTCACGTCTATGCTTTTACTCATAATTATCGCATTCCTGGTGTTGTAGCTTATACGAATTTTTAGGTTTGTGGGCTGAGCAACCTAGGATCGAATACACGGTCTCCCAAGCTCGAGGCATGAACGCGGGATTTGACCATTTTCTTACTTAATAGCATGGCAGTACAACTTTGCTGTAGATGAATCGGTCATTTAGACATGTACAACATCATCTTAAAACTATGTGGACCTCGGTGATCGAGTGGTCTTAGTAGTCCAACTACTGTATCATTAGCTTGTCAACCTTATTTTATGAGTTGGAAACTCCGCACGCGGTAATTGTGTTCGAATCCAATCTTAATTGACTTTAGTTGTCAGTTCTCATGTCGCAAATAGGTGGTTCTCTCTGGACACTCTTGATTCCTCAATCAAAAAAAAACTTACCTCCATGAAATACCTTACAGTGCTGAAAATCGAGTTTGACACCGATCAATCAGTCAATCAATTGAAGAAAAAAAATCGCATTTAAGGGTTTTTGCCATCCCCTATTTCAAATGCTTCTAAAACTGTGTCATTTCTATTGCAAAGTACATTTCAAGATGAAGTCAGACTGACAACTTATATTCAACATAAACATGTCAGTATTTAGACATTTGAAACAATAACGTCAACGACCAATTTGTATGCACCAGATCCGCATTTCGGAATAAATGTCTGTTCGGTTCTCATCGAGGCTAAATAATTGAAAATCCACAACCTAATAAAAAAAAACATTGGAACTGATCACTACAAACAGGATATAATGTAAAGTCAAATCCGAATCAGGAATCAGAGCTTTGCATGAGGGATATATGAACATTTTTTTATTTAAAATGATTTCAAAAAATGTAAACAGCAAAACTAATTCTAACAATCTCCGTATTTTCATGCACTACCGAAGTACTGCCTACTTGGCTGGTGATACACTAGGGGACTAGCAGTCCAACAACAACCCACAAATTATGACAGAAATGAGAAATGAATTAATAATTAAAATAAATATTTAGTCATAAATTATTTCAAAGTCATTTCAGCCAATAAGTCTATCCAACATATTGGATCAATGCATAATGTGTTATGTAAAATGAAAACATTATAAAATTACCCTCCCCCTCTTTTCCGTACGGGAATTATATATATCTAGTTTTAATCTTTTGCTAGATGTTTGTAACTGTTTGATTATCTGTAACATATTATAAAACACCAAGAACTCTTATTAGCATTAAATACATACCTGAATAAATCTTTCTAAATTGTTTTGTCGTTGAGTAAATAGTTGTTTGTACTTCTACATATGAAAATAATTATATCCTTATTTGCTATAATTTTGAAGTAAAACATTAAAATTTTCAATTGTCAATCAATTATATCACAACCCACCCTTTAAAATGTTGTATCCAATGAAAAGATGCAAACATGAATATTTCTTAAGTTTTAACAGCGTTCATTGTTATATTTTACAGGAACATTGTATAACGATATTTTAAAGATTCTCCAAATAACTAAAATGCCAAGGTCATTAAAATCTATGTCAACTTTCGGAAATTGTTAGAAGAAGAAAATAACCAATTGGATTAAAAAATCTTTTAACCGCACGATAAAATTAAACAATTGTACAAATGATACTGAAGACAAACTTGGATTCAAAAGGTTAAAAAAAATACACCTTTCTAAATAAAAAGTATAATGTAAAAAGAAAAAAAACAAAAACAAAATGTGAGAATAACAAAATGTACACCGATATTTTGCACATATATCTCATTACCTTACTTATTTTGCATATGAATATGTATCTGAACTAGGAAAAGCTTAAGGTTCTTTACGGTACCTATTGTAGAACATTGTGAGACAAAATTCTAATTATGGTTAACATTTCAATCAGTATGCATCTAAAATTTGTAAAGATGTCATTATGGTTCAACGAAAAACATGGCCTTGTGCAATGCTTAAATATAGGTATACACATGGTGAAGACGGATTGTAGAATCGTGAATGTACATAATTATGTGTAAAGTTGAAATTTTGGACAACCCGTCTTTATATCGTTTTTAAGGATTTTTGTGAAGTTTATTTCTCTAATATATGGATGGATATTTTTATCGTTCTTTTTGGTAAGTACCAAAGGAGAGAATAAGGAATCTGTACTATTTCTTATATTTCCTCTATTGTGAATGACGTAGATGTATAGGTGGGAAAATATAACCCATTGAAATCTTCGAAACACAACAAAATAGTTGAATCGAATGAAATATATTATTAAAATATTTTCCTTGTTTCTGTGCTTCGTTTCAATAGTGTTATGACCTATTAATGTCCGGTGATTTAAAAGATACCATTTTTTCATAATTCAAATGTATTGGAAGTACAGGGCTTAAAATCGGAAAACGACAATTCGAAATATATGCGTCATCTGCAGGAAAATTGCTGGCACATATTTGCTATAGAGTTCATTATTAAACATGTTAAAGATATCGGTGTTGTTTTATTATTTATAGCAACTTGGATTTTTTTTCAATTTAGATCCATATAATGAGAAGTCAACCTTAAATTGTTACAATCTAAATATCTACAAATTGAGTTAGTAGATTAAATGTCAGTCCAAAGTCAGTGTATATTTGTTTTCATTTGATGTTTTTTCCGGTTCTTTTTCCTTGAATACAAATGTACATACAAATAAAAGGACATTTTGTTTCTTAACTCTTAAAAAGAAAAACGAAATACAAGAAATATACTCTTTTTTTTTTAACAAAACAGAAAAGTTACGAAAAAAAACATTTTAATTTATTTTTTTTCTATTCTCTGCATAGGGCATTTAAAAAAAGTAATTTTCATTAATAGCGGGTTTATCAGGAGGTAAGGTTATATGAAGGCCGTCTCAATTTCCTGCATAGGTAGTTCTTCCTTAAAATAATTATTGGTTTTGGGAAATGTGAGTGTTACTTGTTAACATATGTGGGGTACAATTATTTAAGAAAATAAATCCAATTATCTTTAATTCCTCTAACTTCCCCTGGTGTACTAAGTGCCAACATAGTCTTGGTATCAAAAGTTGTTAATGCTTTTCTTATTATTTTGCATTTAACTGTTTTGATTCGAGCGTCACTGTTGAGTCTTATGTAGACGAAATGCGCGTTTGGCGTACACAATTATATGCATTGTATATGAGAACTGTTTTTTCTAAGCAGATTACACAGTAATGATAAGGTTCAGTTGACATAAATCAGTGAATTGTGAAATATTGTCATTTCCACAAATGTGGCCGAAATAGTTTTAAAAATTAAGGATTTAAGAGATTTAAATACAATTTTTCTGTACTTCATGTTAATAACAATTAAAACTAAAACTATGTAGCATTGATTACAAACACACTGATCGCTGACCGCCGGATTACAATATCTAAAAATTCGTTATTGGTTAAACATAAAGACATAAGGCAACAATTTTTGTTAGATTGAATAATCAAACCCTTCAAAATTTGAAAAATAAATCAATTTAATTCTAATATGGATTTGCAAGTTTGATACGATTATAATTTGCTTGACCGAGTTACGATACATCTGAAAATCGAATTGAACATTACAAGCAAAGCAAAGGCACGGCAGCTAAAAAAGGGAGCTCTTCATCGGATCAAGGATAGAACCGTTACAACTAGCTATAAATATTGATTTCAAAATTTCAGTGTCAGATGCTCAGATCTACATCTTAAATACGTACGAAGACAAAACAAAATGCAAAATATCAAACTGAAAAGAGTACGTTTAGTGTTAACTCGTTGCACGATAGCGAGGAATGGACAATATACTAGGCAAATGCGCCTTATCATTTGGTCAATTACGTAACACTGTTTTCTATTCTCCAGAATCATACATTTTGTGCTTTTTTTGTTTCTGTAATCGTTTTGTTGTCTTTTAAATGTTTTTGCTGAACAGGCGAAACACAATTATGGCTACTTGAATTGGAACATGCCATTCGGTGACGAGATAAGTTAGAACATAATCAAAGGCTAGCCTTTTAAAATTCATTGATCACTTTACCATTCCAACAAACACATATTGTCAGCATTTAACAAATATCTTCCACCAGTAAAATTATGGCAATTGTTTCTTTCTCGATGTTAAATACACAAACTTGCAGTCGGCAATCAAAGTGAACGAGTAGTTAATTTCTTGCTATTAACGCAGTACATTAACACACAATTTGCAGCAGTTAATAATATAACAAACCGTTTCTATAGCGTGTGTACTTTAAATGTAAATACCATGCAATACCAAACAGTTGGTTACTCATAAGAAAATGATTGATGGTTCGCTACTTTGTCGTTTTTAATATACATTTAAGAAATATTTTGGCATACATATTAATTCTATAACCCTTACAGATAGTCAATATAATCAGTGTTCATAGATTTATTATGACTTGGATATAAGCAACTATGGGTCGTATTCCTGGTACGGACTTCAATAATGAGTAAAACCCATAAGGTATAGTAAGCTAGAAAAGGTAACGACATGACAAAATGTTAAACAATTCAAAAGAGAAAACCAACGTTCCAATTTATTATTAAATAGTTAACGAAAACAGATCTGACAGAAAGCGAATTAATTGTCTAGATATTTTGTAATCTTATTATCGATGAAGGACTAAAAAGACCTGGGTCAATCAACGTCTATTCGGCCTTGACTACTTTAAAAAAAAAAAAAAAAAATTGTCAACGATCTAAGGTATAATCTACAAAGCATAGATACAATTACAAGATAGGCGAAAGATATCGGAGGAACATTCAAACTCATAAGTACAAACTCATATAAATGGACATACATAACAGTCCAATCAATGAGAGTCGCACATACGTCATGATGCAAAAAACATACCTATTTCTTTATTCTCTCATTACAAATGTTTATAAACATGTTTTCTTAAAATGTGTTTGAAGGAAAGTTGACACCGGAGATATATTTTCTACAAAATATATTTCCATATAATTTCAAGCATTTCCATTCTCAATTTTATTCCTGTCGAAAAGTCCTATCAAAAAGACAAAATACGATAGGATTGGCTGCATTGTTGACAAAATACCCCCGCACTAGAATGTTGGATACTGATCGGACAATATTTTGATACATCTTAGGATTGAGCATAATTACCATGAATGTGAAAATATATTACATATACCCTATATAGGAAATAGCGGTTGCTATCATAAGGCTTATTGTTAGTCGAATAGCATTTCAAAGATTGTGTGATGAACGAGTACCCTTTTTATTTTCACTGTTAGAAAGTTTAATGTGCACTTTATATATTTTGTTATCCCCATTTTAAATAGTATATATTACCCGTGTCTCCGAATGTAAATTGGAAAACGAATCTGGATTCTTTCCTAATGATTGGCTCCAATCTTTCTGGGTACAAGTTTTACAACGTATTTTTCCACGGGAAAAGATACATATGACAACATCAGCTGAATCTATCATTACTAATATAATGTAATTAACTCCTACATTAAGTATAATCTGATACTCTGATAAAATTATACAATTTGCCGAAAGGGTCAAAATTATCTGTTTCTTTTACGTTCAGACCATAAAATATAACTGCCCAAATTGACAATATCGTGGATAATTTTACCAGACTGGCAGATATGACATTCGACCTTTGGGAATTATCAAAAAGGACGTGCAAGTTTTTTACAATTATCTTATATCTTTCAATAGCAATAGAAGTCAATAAACAGCCGGAGGCCACTGTAACCATGTGACTTAGAAATCTAAAGACTTTGCAAGCAACGACAGATGAAAATGTGTAGTTGTATCTTATAACAAAATTCTCAAAAGGCATACAAAACAAACATGCTGTTAAATCGATAGAGGCAAGCCAAATGATGAATACTCGAACGGAATATTTACAGATTATAGAGTTACACATTCACATGTGTTCAATTTGTCTCATTGGCATATTTAGGGTGCGTTTAAATATGTATTTTAGGTTAAAAATGAACAACCAAAGGTATCTTGGGGTAACTTTTGTTGACAATTTGTGACATAAATGTTATCATTGTTGACCTTTCGTATCCATATCTTACACACGCTTTTAATTGATGCAAGGTGAATAGTAAATCAACCATCCTCACGCATAAGTAATCGGTATTGTTGCAAGTGATTCGATATTAACAATGTAATGTTTAATTATTTTTCGAATAATCGCTGGAATATAGTATTGAAGGGATCGAGCATGCTATATTCTTTCTTGTTTGCCTTAGACTGAATTACTTTTTTGAAACAAATTTTCTACAAAATAAACTAAATTATTGCTTATTTCAGTAAGATTAAGAAATTTCAACCATTGTCCTTATACCTTATAAATTTAAATGATATACCAGTTCAAATCATATTTGATATTAAACACAAACCTGAATATTCTTTGTTGTCTATGTACATGTACGTCTACAGATGATAAATAGTGTATCCCTATTTGATATATTGTTATAGTAGAAAGTTCTTATATACATTTACAACAATAAGCAATAAGATTGTTCATATTACGTCACGCCCTACAGATCGTTCATCCATTACAATATAGTATTTGAGAGTAACCAGTCAACTTGTAGTTTGAGAGCAAATGGGTATTGATCTGAGTCAGAATTTTTAGGTATTTATTTTCGTTCATCCTATTTTTATTAGAACAATTTTTTTTCCAAATAATTCATTTTGATAACAGTAGCTAAAAGGATAATTTCATGTTATGCATTTCGGGTACAAATGACTCTATTACATTTCGTTTGTTAAATAACATATTTTTGGGGCACAATCTTTTTTTTCTGTAAAAACAACAGTAATATTTATATCTGTTGTTTTGTTTACATATCGTTGTCAATATTATGGAATTGTATGTGAGAAGTTGAGCTAGCTATAAAACCAAATTTAATCCAGTTTTCTTCATGAAAACATGATTGTACCAAGTCAAGAATATGACATTTGTTTGATGTGTTTCAGCTTTAGATTTTGCCATTTGATTAGTTACTTTCCTGTTTGAATTTTCCGTCAGAGTTTAGTATTTTTGGGATTTCACTCTTTTATACATGTATATTGTTATAAAGTAAGTATAAAAATGAACTTGGTTTCTATAGAGCAGAATTTTAAAAACGACTTGAAATTTTCCTACACAGTAAAAATGAAATCTCAATATTTTTAAGGTTTAAACATTACTAAGTAGTTAAGCATGTGTTTCCATATGTCGACTTTTCGACTTGCACTATATTTCTTTCGTCAGTAAAATGTAAAGATGTGGGGAATCTCTAAATTTTGCATGTATATGGAGTAGATCAAATCTTACTCATATGTAGAAAATTCCAAAATGATGTCACTTCAACGTCATAGTTCATTCTTTTCACGAAACATGTGTTTTACGAAGTTCACATATTAGTGAATCATTAAATAGGGTTGATAACTATCAGCACTATTTACAACATTCACGTCATAACAAACATATGTAATAGGTATCAAGTTTCTATGAAAACAACGTTCTGTTACACTACTCAAAAATTCAAACTGACATTGGATGGACAGACGAACGAATGAACAGACGGATATATTAACAGTCAACAGATGAACAACAAACCTTGAGTCATAATATCATACTACTAGAGGAAGCAAACAGAACTACTATCGCAGACGTTCCCTAAGTAGATTATTTAAAGGTGGTTGTGGACTGTATACTAGTACTACAATTCAAAAGTTTCGGTGTTGAAGATGTATTAATCACAAGGAACGCGATGATAATGATTTCGCATGCCAGACGCGAGTAAAAATCTTATTTTAGTATATACTATCCCATTGTTTGAACACTGTTGAAAACGATTGACATTAATACAACGTGAGAATTACTGTCAGGTACGTTTATATTTATTTTCCAGTAAAACTTGGCCGAAGAAAACAGTTTTATTTCTTTTTCATAATGTAACTTTTCCTGCACCAATATGCTATGCCTTTTTCTATATAGCAAACATTTCATAAAAGTTTTATTGTGAACTGTATTTGACCATTACAAACGATATGAAAAGTAGAAGGGAGTCGATAGATACCAAAGTGAATTCCCCTAGAGTCTCTAGAAATAATTTTCAATAAAAAAAATCAAATCTTAAACTTGTTTCTAAATTTAAAGCCTTGCAGCTTGCCATATCTAACCTCTTGGTCATATCTTTTGCATGTGCTGATGAAGCCTCGTTTTTCTTTTATTTTGGTCTTGTCAAGGATTGTTTTACATCTCTCTAGTATTTAACAAAGAACTAACACGACGGGTTCCGTATACGGTGCAGGAAATGCTTACCCTTCCGGAGCACCTGATTTCACTCCCGATTTTTAGTGGAGTTCGTGTTGTTTCTTATTTATTATTCATGACTGTTGATGTAAATGTCCTTTGGTTTTGTGAGTCTTTGTTTACTCCTTGGTTTTGATTAATATTGTGTTCTTTACCCCAGATAATTGACATCTACAATGTCATACCACAGGGAACAAAACTTTAAGCACAAACTTCTGTCGTCATTTCTCCGTAGATTCCTTACCATTACCTGGAAAGAGTTTATTCGCACGGTTTGTATCGTTCTTAATTACACATCAACCAATACGTGAGTTAAGCGTCTGTATCATGCAATCATCTATGTCACGAGACACATAAGGCTGGATGCTATTTTCAAAAGGCTTTCATTTTGAATTGATGAAGCCAACACATTGAATACTTCATGCATTTTGTTTGAGAAAATCCTATTTGAACTTTTGTTGGTTCTACATTTAAATGCCTGTCGTTAGATGAGAGCCAAAAATCAATCATATATTGCTGAATGTTGATTACGTCATATGACTTATCGATTTTCAGAAGTAAAAGGACGGTCGTAAATATGTGGACCATGATCTCTGTACCCTTCCTGAGAACCAAAGATCATCCCGATTGTTTTTGTTTTGAAATTATTCAGATATCGTTACAATTCCTAAATAATGTATACGTATATTCGCATCATTCGGCGGTTTATTACTCAACAACTTTTTTCAAATCAAATGAGCATAACTTTGAAAAGGTACAAGACATTAACTGGTATTTGTCAAACAGTGTCAACACATGAAATCTAAAGTAGTCTTATTTTCTTACGAATGTTGATAAAACAGAGTTGAAATATTAAATTAACATTTTTTAAAGTCATTTGGACTTTAATTAAAATCGACAGTATTTAATGAATGGCTATTATTTATTTTTAATTTATTGAACCATAAAATTAATTTTTGACTCTTCACATTGAACAATCCAAGAAGCGGATTAATTAAAATGTGAAGAGTCAAAAATTAATTTTATGGTTCAATAAATTCAAAATAAATTATTGCCATTCATTATAAATAAATTTCTATCAAAAATAAAGCTCAAAGAACTTTTTATATTATTTATATTAACAATTACAACGTACACACATGTTGGCGTATGAATACACAACGTCAGCGGAGTGGGCGTGTCGCCATAAAAATTGACAACATTGAAAATAAAACTAATAATTTTAACCAATCAGAAGACAGTAAATACACCAAATTTATTTATTCCTTGTTAATACATACAAATGCAGTTTATGTCATGATTTTCATTTAAATATATCAATTAAATATGGGTCGCGTTGGTCATTTGGTGTTTCAGGCTGCAAAAAATGAATATTTCAGGTTTAAAAAAGTTGATTCATTAGTTGTGTTGTGCTAAATGCCTAAAGCAGATTTTAAAAAGTTTCTTCCAGAGGCGCATCTAGGGGGGGGGGCCTTGGGGTCCCGGGTCCCCTCTTTCGTGAGAAAAATTTGGTTGATTATATAGGGAATCATTGAAACATGACTGGAGCCCCCCCCCCCCCCCTTTAGGTCAGCTCCCCCCCCCCCCCCTTAGGAAAAGTTCGCCACTGTCATCTATTACTTTCGTAGTGCTAAATCCCTAACATACCTTTCCTAACCAGCTCATGATTTGTAAGGTTTTTTATACGGAAAGGAAAACTATTGGAATATTGGGAACGAATGAACGTCCGATATAATTATATTTGATTCATATATTACTTAATCATTTATTTCCTAGATATTACGTATTTCAAATATTATTATTGATAGACGATCACGATCATACGAAAGATAGAAACCATTGAAAAATTGGCGGGAATGATTCTCTCCAGAATTTTTACTAACATAACATTTGTACGTGTTTGGTTTTTTTTAAATATGAATTGATAACATTACAAATGTATTATGTATGTTTGTAAGAGTGCATATTGACCCTTTATCGTTCTCGAAAAGTGGAGATTTTGGAAAAATCTGTACTTCTCTATTTTGCTAATAACATTAAAAAGGAAAGATCTTCCTTCTAAATACTGGATGCCTAAACTTCACAAAAAAACTTATTTAATGATGAGGTATATTCAAGCAATGATGTCATGCAAATGTGGATTCTTAAAAATTTCTAAATATGTACGCCAAAAACTTCAATCACAATCATTTTTGTTCGTAGTAATATCAAAACTCTAGACTTTTCGACGCTTAATGACTACTAGTTAAAAGGTTTTAAATTTAAATTTTACTTAATCATGTAAATTGTTTTGATTATGGGTTAGATGCAGATAAAAACCAGCGGCAAGCTTACCAAATTTTTTTTTTAGTCTTTTTGGTAAGTTTTTATTCTAATATTACGCATAATCAATTAACAAATTGACTACATCGACTCATTAAACAGAACGTTTTGAATAATACTGGGAATTGAAGATACAAATCTTGTTATAGGTTTTAAAAAAATCAGAGTTTGTGAAAAAGACGCTTATTCTTATATCAAATACACCAATTATGACTTTATTAAAATCCTATATTCTTCTCTTGATCAACATAACTTGTTTTTATGCCCCACCTACGATAGTAGAGGGGCATTATGTTTTCTGGTCTGTGCCTCCGTTCGTCCGTGCGTCCGTTTGTCCATCTGTGCGTCCGTTCGTCCGTCTGTGCGTCCGTTCGCCCGTCTGTGCGTCCGTTCGCTTCAGGTTAAAGTTTTTGGTCAAGGTAATTTTTGAAGGAGTTGAAGTCTAATCAACTTGAAACTTAGTACACATGTTCCCTATGATATGATCTTTCTAATTTTAATTCTAAATTAAAGTTTTGACCCCAATTTCACGGTCCACTGAACAAAGAAAATGATAGTGCGAGTGGGGCATCCATGTACTTGGGACACATTCTTGTTATTGGATGATTTGTTTGTATACTCATAGGAAACCTTCTAAAAGTTTTAAGAAAAAAAGACTTGTTCAAGGTTCTTTAATTTTATTTTAAGATATATTGATGATGCAAAGTCACTCAAATAACTTACATTACATTTTATGTTTGGACACAAAATATTTCAGTGAACTTAAAATAAAGGGAACTATTAAACCAAGAAGATCCGATTGATATCTTAATATGTTTTCCAATGTTGACATGAATAGACAACTTCAAATTAGACTAAATGACGAACGTGGTGATTTTAACTTATAAACCAGTAAATCAGCACTATACCCTTTACCCAAATCGTATGGCGTTTACATATATCAATCAATGCGTACAACTCGTCCTTGTTAGGGACGACATCAAAAGTTCAATGAAGGATAAAAAAATCTTAATTTATATAGTTTTTTTACTGACCCCCCTACCCCTACTTAACTTAATTAGGGAACAATTGATTGACCAATAAGGATATATGTAAAATCGATGTCAATTTATACAAAACTTGCAGCCACCCCCAAACAATTTGAATAAAGTTTTTTATCCTTCATTGATTTTTTTATGTCGTCCCTTATCATTATATGGTATTCAGATGTTTGTCAACGATACAAATGCAACTCCAATGTAATTTTAAAGCAGAGCAACTGAAATCAACAATAATGAGTATTTACTTATCAAAACAGCTTTCTATTTCTGATTTTTTGGAATTTTTATAAACAGTTAACTATAATAACGATACTTCATGAAAACACAGAAGTGCTGACTAATATGCTTAAAAGATATGAACGAAGTCAATTGTGCAAAAATTATTAATGAAACTGTAATGCTTCCGACAATTTGTACTTTTATTCCTTAATTTTGATATTATAAAAATCATGAAAAATTATTTATAATGCAATATTTCTGCAACCAAAACTTTCAAATAATCGATTTTTTTTCTGTTTAGTTAACGAAAAAAGATGTGCACCATCTGGATACCAGTGAAAGTTAATATGGGTTTTTTTTAAAGTTTACATGCAACAAAATCGTTTTATATCAAATGATATTTTTCTGTATTTCCATACAACAATTTCACAGTCTCGTTTGTTGAGGAACATCATTGTCTCAATATGTTACAGAGTTTTATCGTGTTGTCACTTTTGTTCGTCTTAATTTTTTCCTTGGAATCAAAAGACGGAAAAGGTAAGATCATTCAATTTTTTTATCATACGATTAGAAAGTATATAATATGAGAAATGTCACTGGGTCATTATATCATTAGTTGACATTTCACAAATGTGTTTTAATAATTACAGTTGTTATCATGCAAGGTTACAAGACGATGAATAAAAGTACGAATTGGAGAAATTAAATGAAACAAAAGTTAACAATATGATATCAAATAACATTTTAAAATACTTTGGTTTCGCCATTTTTAGTAATGAGTATCGATTTATCTTGAACAGGCAACATCAATTAACTGCAGTCTTTTAAAACTGTCTGTTCTATTCCTTCATGTTAAAATCCAGCTGGTGTAACTGCTTTTACTACATAAGTTCGAAGACTTGTATTTTTGACATTTGCTTATTTCAATATTTGTCTTAAGGAAATAAAAGCATGACCAATTTGGCTTTTGGAAAGAAGTGATGAAATCTTTCTATTCATAGGCATCGAAAGTTAATTGTTTTTGAAATTGTAGGTTTCGGTGTTTCTTAATTGTGACGAATGAATGAAATCATGTTCTTAGTATAGGATTAACCTTTTGTCTACGCCTTTTTACAGCTCACACCAAGTAGTTTATATGAATGATTTACAAATGCCTCAAAGCACATTTTTCAGCTTTAAAGAATTTGTGATGAATTCTGACTAAAAGTTAAATTTTGAAAAAATTAAACAATTAAATTAAATCAATATGAAGTTTTAACGTTATTTGAGAATATTAAAAAAAAAGTTCAATTAATACTTATACAAAACATTTTTTTTTTAAACAATACAAGACAAAAAAATATATTAATCTTTTTAGCTAAATATACTATTTTAAAATCTCAGATTATTTGAAAAAGGAAATTAGCTAAACTTTGAATATAGTTCAAAAGCATTGGATTCTAATAGTTTCCTGACAAAAAAAGTAATAACTGCAGTAGCGGATCCAATATTTTTTATAAAAGGGGGAGATGCGCTGACTACAAAATGAGGGTGGCCCGCTCCATTTATGCTTCATGGAATCCCTAAATTATCAACCAAAAGTTTCCAATAAAAGAGGGGCGGTGTCTTGTTTCCTTAAATCTTATGCAAAGGATTGTTCTAACAAAGACTTTAAAATAAAATTTAGTTGTAATTCAAATTTTGAATTTATTAATTAAAACTGTACATAAACCAAAAAAATAACTCCTCTCTAAAAAAATGTATATGATTTACATTCAACAGGCTATTATTGGAACTTGGAATTATTTTTAATTATGGAATTTGCATAATTTCTTGAACTTGAAATTTTTAATGAATTCCATGTTTATTTGGTATTTAAATGTTTTGAGTGGTTCATAACACTTTCTATAAAATGTATTTTGTATAGATAGTGTTGTGCGCGGCACAGTACATTCTATTGAAAATGTTCTATCTTATTTGTAATAGAAATTGCTGTGCGCAGCACAAAACATTAAAGCACAGAATAAACATGGAATTTATTAAAAATTTCAAGAAAAAGAAATTATGCAAATTCCATAATCAAAAATAATTCCAAGTTCAAATTAAAGCCTGTTTTTCATCCTTACAATCAAGAAACTTTTCTTGCAAGTTCATTGTACTGTTGTGTCATCTAATGTCTAAATCACAATCTTTAATATTTTCCAAAATTAAAAGAAAGTCCTTACATCACTAAAACTTATCCATAAATGAAATAGCTAATAAAGAAAGTCATGCATTAATTGCAAACATTGCACTGACATTGGAACTGATTTTTGGGGAAAGACGGCGTCAAGCCGTCAATTCCCTAATGGGGTTGGCCAGAGTATCATTCCCTCACGTCAATCAATTTGTTTTGATAGTTTGGAAACCCCCTCAAAAGGTCATACTGAAATTGATGACAAGGGGAACAGATTGACTTTAAATACATTTTTTACACTTTTCCCTTCTGTTTCTCGTGAAATTATCGTATATTGAGCTTTCCCTTACACTGTATACGTTTCTTTTACAGTCCGGAAAAAATAGTATTACGAAATATTCTAAATATATCTAACCTAGTGACGTCATTGTTGGAATGCCACACTACACAGGGATATCCTTTATTCATTATCAAAATCATTCACAGTATTTGTATACTAATTTAAAATCCGTATTTGTTAAATGTAAACCTAATGATGTTTGCTGTAGTGTTGATGATTCACACACCAACATGCAATGCTTTAATCTGAGGCTATAATCAGATAATATGTAGGTCAACTTTCGCGGTAAACAATGGCAATGGGGACACATGAAATTGGGGAGAGAAACGGCAGTTTTCATTGTTTCTGTAAAGTTCTTTTTTTAGAATCTTCCTCCAATTCAGGAGCACCTCAATTAATGAGCAATTATACACTAAAATAAAGTGAATGTTTCTGAACACTTAAAATGTGACATTTTATTTTAGTATATGATAAGTAGTCTTCTATATAAAAAAAAAAAAATTGTGTTCCAATATAATTAGTGAAATGGTTAAAAAACAAAAACAAAAAAAAAAAAATGTTGCTTTTTGTAGTTTATACCTATTGAGATTGGGGAGAGCAACTGCAGTTTTCATTCTTTCTGTAAAGTTATGTTTTTAGAATCTTTCTCCGATTAAGGAGCACCTCAATTGATGAGAAATTACCCACTAAAATGAAAGTTAATGTATCTGAACACTAAAAATGTCACATTAAGTATATATATGATTAGTAGTCATCAATTAAAAAATAATTTTGCGTACCAACATAATTATTGTAGTGGTCATTTTTTTTCATTTTTTTTTTTTTAATATTGCTTTTGTAGTTTAAAGCTATTTATTCATGAATTTTACAGATATATCAAAATGTGGGATCTGGAAACAAACTTCACATAGCTTATATCAATCATATAACAGGCTATTATTTGAACTTGGAAATATTTTTAATTATGGAATTTGCTTGATTTCTTGTTATTGAAATTTTTGATAAATTCCATGTTTATTCGGTCTTGAAATGTTCTGTGCTGCGCACAACACTTTCTATTACAAAGAAAATAGTATATTTTCATTAGAATGTACTGTGCCTCGCACAACACTATCTAACCAAAATACATTGTAAGGAAAGTGCTATTAACCGCTCAAAAGATTATAATACCAAATAAACATGGAATTTATTAAAAATTTTAAACACAAGAAATTATGCAAATTCCATAATTAAAAAAAATTCCAAGTTCAAATAATAGCCTGTTATATTTGATTTTATAAGTACATGTATCCCTGTGATGAGAGTTGTAACTAGGAACTTTATCAATGGAAAATTAAAACTGAATAGATTTTTCAGTCCTCATTTCTTGAGAATACTGTCACAAAAAATTGAGAATGGTCTTAGCCTGCCGTTCAGTTGTACATAATTAAAATTCTAAAATATATTGTAGTAGTTGTTAAATTCAATTGAATTTTAAATAACTAACTCCCAACTTTAATCAAATGTTTTGATTTAGAAGGTGCAGATCTCATTGGTCCAAATTGTCTCTATGATGAATTCTTGACTTAGGAAATGAAATAACAATAAACAACAATTAGTTTCATTACTGTCAGCCTTTCTATATGTTATAGCTGTTCTTTTGCTCATTCTTTGTATGTAGACTATCAAAAGATACCCCCTAAAAATTGAAACAATGGCCGTCTTTTCCCTCAGAGCTCCTCAGCTCTTTGATTAAATGGAACCAATCAAGAGATCATTTTATCCTTGAGCACTTTACTATAGTCTAAGTTTGTAAGAGAATGATAATCCCTTTCTTCATTATACTTATTTGCAATTGGATGGGTAATTGAAATAACGTGATATTAACTTTTGTAGATAGGGCTTAAAAAAGTTAACTAAAATGATTAAAAATATCTTATAGGTGCAACAGGTCAATAATAGGTATAAATATGAAGGAAAATAAATATTGACAACAATTTAAATTGAACAGTTACATTGATAATACGAATCTGATTTGGATTGATTAAGAATGTTCCGACACGGCATATGGATGGCACGCAAAAATAACCTAATTTAAAACACATTATCAAATATTGTAATTTCAGGTTTGAGAACATATCGAGAATCAGAAGAGAAGAATAGAGTTGGTGACATTTTACACGAATTACAAGGTAAAATTACCGTTTTCGGTTCCTTTTGTATATTCATAGCTAGTTGTACATCTTTCAAGAAATCCTCTAATGCTAGTTCAAATGTGAAACTATTGTACAACTTTTGCATCACGGATTTTATCGAAGGCTGAACAAAATTGCTTTAGATTTTTTTTTCTTAAATGATCCACTGCTTATCAGAGAGGATGAAGCTACTAAAGAGATATTTCAAGATGAATATTACTTTTCAACAATATTTCAACATAACACATGCAAAAAATCCTTTGCTATACAAATATAACAATATTCTTTTTAAAAATTAATCTTTATTTTTGAACATTTATACGGATGTTTTATCTTCTATCTTAAAACGCGTAACAGAAGTTTTTTTTATTATTTTATGTTATTATTTTCGCTTAATTTATCCATCGTGACATGCATGTAATAAGTTCAGATGTTGGGGTCTATTTCTTCAATTTTGAGTTCCAAGTCGGAAGTATGACAGTTGTTTTCAATTCGTATGATGTGTTTAAGCTTTAAATTTTTCCATCTGATATCCGAGGCTTGCGTTCAAGGTTGCTTCATTAATATATTACACTAAGTGTGTCATATGATAAAAAAGCTATTCTTTAAACAAATTTGTCACAAATATCATTCCATTAACGGAGGTTATTTAAACTCAAATACAAAGCATTAAATAAAAAAACATTCAAAATATTTAAATTAAGTTTCCAACATTTTAATTAAAACAAAATAAACGCTATAATTTGATTTCTTACAGAAACATTATAACTACTTTTATTTATAGGAATATGTTTGCATGAAAAAGACAGAGACGTTGCACAACTGAAGAAAGATACACAATCTATACTCAAAAGTAAGTATATGATAATTTTACATGTGTATATGATTTTATTTTTTTTTACTTTTAAAATATCTTGTCGAAAACGCCAAGTTAAAAGATTTTGAAAATGAGAAAGGATCAATAAAATAAAATTTGAGCTACCATCAAAATATAGGCAAAATAATGACAAAAGTTAACACATGGCATTTAAAGGAAAACATGCAGTCTTTCTGAATAGACTGGCACCGACAAACAAATGTACATTAAATCAACCGAAAAAAGACAGCGATGGTAGCACCATAATCGCAGGCTAAAACTGTTTACCGCTAATGAAAAAAAATAAAACCAGAGCAGCACAACAATTATTGGACTAGGTACTGATGACCCCCTGGAGCACATGAGTTTGGCCCGATTTGTGGTCAGTTTTGTGTTAATCAGTCGTTAATACCGAACTCATGAAACATACCAGAGTTAAAACTGTATTCACAAGACGTGCGCTTAAGTTACAAATTAACTTTAACAAGCACTGTCATACATTATAGTTGTTTGTCTGATGCTTCCTGATTTTCAATTGATCCCTTTGCCATGGTTGCATAGTTGCTTTTTGACATACAACCATACAAAAACTATGGAATACCAAAATCACTCATTCTCACCATTTTCGTGATAAATAACAAGTAGTGAAATGCCTAGATTAAAAATCACGTATGTAAAACAAATTGTATCAGATTAAAAGGGATTACTGTATTTGTGTTATATTTGAATACTGTCTTTTTAACAGATATGGCTGTGTATAAAGATGTAGTAAAGATGAACAAGCAGTTGAAAAATGATATAACATGGATCTTAGAAGGTCAGTATAATTGTGTAAGCGTTACACATACATATAAAATTGAGAATGGAAATGGGGAATGTATCAAAGAGACAACAACCCGACCATAGAGGAAACAACAGTAGAAGGTCACCAACAGGTCTTCAATGTAACAAGAAATTCCCGCACCCGGAGGCGTCCTTCAGCTGGCCCCTAAACAACTAGTTCAGTGATAATGAACGCAAAACTAATTTCCAAATTATACACAAGAAACTAAAATTAAAATAATACAAGACTAACAAAGACCAGAGGCTCCTGACTTGGGACAGTCGCAAAAATGCGGCGGGGTTAAACATGTTTATGAGATCTCAACCCTTCCCCTATACCTCTAGCCAATGTGGAATAAAAACTTGATCAGAGGTAGAAAAGTAAATATATTTTCCTTAGAAGTTTATACATAGGAAAAGTAAATCAACAAATTGAAATAGTACATCAGAGCAAACGTAAGGAAGTCTCTTGCACTAGAAATAGAAACAGTGTTAGGCTGTGGCTAATGAAAAAAAAATGTTATAACTAACACTACTGACTACCCATTAACTGAAATAGTAACAGTTTTTATTATAACCCGAAATGTATCAGAAGTCTTGTAGCAAATCATTCGATACTTTCACAAAAATATTTTTATTATTAAAAACAGTTTGGGATTAGCTCCATCCTACAGCCATGATTTCTTTCATTTTTCTGGTTTTTGCTTAATAAAATGATGACTATTAAACAGTGGTATACTAATGTTGCCTTCTTTATCCCAACTCCATCCCTTATTATGTTTTCTCCTATTTGCTTTATCAGCTCTTCGACGTGTTCATATAATTTCAAGCTAATATCTTATGAAATTATATGCTAGCATCCGGTGTTAACAATCGGTAGTGTTAGTGTTATTCATCAGACACCATATTAATATTTAGTTGCGAATGTAAGTTAGAGAAAATGTTGACGGTTTAAAACAGAGGGGAAAGATACCAAAATATAAAAAGAAGACGATGTGGTATCGTTGACAATGAAACAACTTTCCCGAAGGTTCGAATGACACAAAAGGCTATTTAAGTTCAGAGATAAAACTGGAAATATCACAGTAAGAAAATATAAAACTAACAACACCGCATTCAACTCCAAATGTGTCTCCCGTCGTTGTGAAAAGAGGACGGAATTGTGGTAACAACAATGGGAACACTATAAAAATATTTTAAACATTTCAGTAGACATGACTGAATAAACTCAAGTCGTTGATGTAGAGGCTTTATGTCGGGAATTTGTTCAAAAAAAGGGGCAATGCAATGTGTTTATGTAAATTTACTTCTCAACAAAAGGCATCCACAAGCATGCTTAAATTGAGTAATAATGAATCAACAGATTTGGCTAACATTTTGCATGTTAATTTTATAGAGTCTCGTGGCGAAAAGGAAATTTCAATGATAGTCAGGCTGTTAAAACGTGAAGTCAAAGGTAAATAGAAAACATTGATATGTATTGTGTCAATTATGTTTTTTTTTATTACAGTGCATGTTAAAAAAAAAATAGGAGAACACAGAAAAGGAAAATTTAGATTATTCAATTGCTTATTCTGGTACCTTTGATAACTATTTAAATATGAAAATAAATATTGTTACGTTCAATAGAGATGTTTGTGTCATCAAATATATAAAACTGTCGTGAATATAAATTGCAGGGATATGTATAGGGTCTGCAAGGGACTGCTCTGAGATTAAGAAATATAAAGCAACCTCTGGTGTCTACAAAATATTCCCTACGAAAACAGAAGGAGTAAAAGCTTATTGTGACATGGATACAGACGGTGGAGGATGGACAGTACGTTCTTTTTCAAATATAATATAATTACATTAGATGTATGTTTCATTCTTATGCGTTATTTTGATTGGCTAGCAGCAATCTCGCGTCTTTTTTCATTTTAAAATGAATTGCATGAATTGAAACATACATGATGACACACGTTTCCACAATAAAGTGCATATTCAAATACAAGGAAAACAGGATAGGAATAGTGTTTTCATGACCATAGCGACAAAAATGTAATAATAAGTGTTGAATGCTTCATTTAGTAATTTCATAGGGTTGTAAAAGCGTTGACCGTGCGTACATTTTTAGAATGATGCGTTTCCGCGCTTATGGAAAATGTATTTCGGTCAACGCTTTAACAACCCAATGAAATAAAGAAGCATTCAATTATCACATCAATTTATATCAAATTTTTCTCATCAGGCTCACTAAGAAGTCTGTTTCTAAACTAAAAATGTGTATTATGCTATGAGTATGAATTATACAATAGAATGCAACATAAATTAAGTGCGAGCGATTCAAAGCAAAGGAAAATAACCTGCTGAAGTCTTTCGATATTGTACGTTTTTAAAAGACTACATAAAGAGAAAAAATATACATTGTTTTACAGTGAAGATTCAGTATACTAGTAAACATTGAATAACTGTGTATCATAATTTTTATATATATATATATATATATGTTACAGTGAATTTGTATAAATAGTGATTATGTAGAATCCCTAAAATTTTCAGGGATTATGTAGAATCACTGGCTAGTTTAGGGGTTCTATATAATCACTAAAATTTTCAGAAATTATGTATAATCACTAGAAAAAACGTCAGTGATTAACATAATAACTGAAATGAAGAAATAGTTTTATTTATAAAGAAAATGAATAAAAGTCAAATATTTTTTTCTATAAAATCATAATAAAACATCATTAAAAACATTATTTGTAAAATGTTAAGGACAATATATCAAAATGATAACCCAATTTTTTTTTTAATTTTAACATGTTTAAGCACAATTTATTAAAATGTTAAACACAATATATAGAGAATAATACATGGCAAAATCCGTATCGCATGCTGTATCACCACGAGAAACCAATATCAGTCCCGAGGGCTGATATTGGTTGAGTAGTGATACAACATGCGATACGGATTTTGCCATGTATTATTCTATTTATCATATATTTTAACAGACTCAGGTTCATGGAATATCCGGTGTGTTTTTTTTTTTTTTAAATCTTCCGAAAATATAAAGAAAAGAAAATATAATTTTCCTGTATTTTTTCAGCTAACTTTTTTTTACAGACTTCCTTATTTGCTGAATATCCACATCGTAATGTCCTCTATAGCCCTATTACATTCTCAATATACTTTTAAAACCATGTATTTAAACAATTCACTAAGTAAACGATACTGTCCTATCATTTCAACTTCATGTTTTAATAAAAAAAATATAAAAATTATTACCAAGTAACAACATGACTGATTTATACTAGTTGAAATGGATAGGACATTTTTTTAGTGGGAACAGCATCTGGACGTCATAGATCAAACGTTGACGTCATTCGATTGATGACGTAACGCCAGGTATGTGATACGGGGTATGCAATACAGGGTAGGTCATATAGACTGGAAAAAAAACTTTATTAGATATACATAATTGCTGTATTTTGTACTTAATATATGATAAATTAAAATAATATGCTTCACATCTGTTTTTACAACAATATCCACATTTTGAAAAACCTTTTCCTTCACATATCGAATCAGATTTTACGACATGCCTAAGAGAAATAAAGTGTTCAGTAAAAACATCTGAAGGGTATTCCCAAAAAAAAGGGAATTAGCAACCCCAAACAAGTTTCAGCAAGATACCATGTTTTGTGGCCAGACACAGAACAATTGCCATTAAGTTTTTGGGGTTTCCCTTTCTTTTTTTACTCCATGGAATAGCTATGAGAATATTACACCAAATGTCAGCTTCCTCTAAAATTTGGTTTTATTTGTCAGTTTGAAGTTCATGTTCATTTGAACAAAAACCAACAAAAACCTACAAAACAGATGTTCCATAATCTTCTCATAATCTTCTTCAACATTTGTTTTACACGTACCACAAATAACATGCTCTGTAGATTTACAAATATAACATGAATATCCATATGATGCTGGCTTTTAAGAAACAAAAAATACACGTAACGTTATCCCTATAAAGGGAATGTTAATATCATTAATTTTGAAGTCTTCAACTGTATCTCGAAACCCTGTGTTGGTTATTTCTTTTAAATCATCCTCTGTGTTTAAAAGCAAAATTATTTCATCTGGCAAGGCATATGAAAGAAAAAAATTATAACTTGTCTATAATAAAAAAAAAATATCAAACAAAGGATCCTTAAATAATTGATAATCCCTGAAATCATATTAGGGAATTTGTAGAATAATTATTACAATGTTCAGTGATTATGTAAAATCACTGTTCATTTTAAGGGATTACATATAATCACTAACGATATTAGTGATTCTACATATTCCCTGAAAAATCAGTGATTCTACATAATCCCTGATTATACAAATTCACTGTAACATATACAAAGTAAATCTGAAAACATAAATTAACTTTAATAATTGTTTTATTGAGAATATTGATAACAGACAAGTTCAAAACAAAAATTGACAAAGTGTTCTCTTAACATACAAAATATGTCAAAGTTTCATTAACGGTTGCAAATTATATCTATATGTAACAAATCCCATTAAGAATATGAAAAACTCTTATTTACATACATAAAACTTTGATGCGTATGGTTACGTCTTTATACTGCTATATAAGACACACATTAGGCGCGTTAGCACTCGTCTCAGTTTACTGAAAATTTTTTATACAAGTATTAAATCCTTCAAAAAGATAACTCAACAAGATCTTTTCATTTATTGTAATGATATATATATAAAAAAAAAGAAGATGTGGTATGATTGCCAATTAGACAACTTTCCACAACAGATCAAAATGACACAGAAATTAACAACTATAAGTAGCCATACGGCCTTCAATCATGAGCAAACCCCATACCGCATAGTCAGCTATAAAAAGCTATAAAGTTATTATCATTATTCATGTTAGTGGCCAATACATAATAGCTCTCAGTTTACTGATGAGGTGTATACTAGTATCAAAACTTTAAAAAGACAGCATACAATAAGATATTCTAAACGACATACAGATTTTTTTAAATCTGATTTTCTGAATTCTGTGACATTTTGTAAATTGCAGTTGTTGACAAAATATCGATAGGAATGAGTTTCATCACATGGTTGGATATATTGCTTTTGCTTGATATTCTAGTTTCAATGTCATTATCTTATTAATTCATTGAAGATTATCCAGAAAAGGTATGACGATTCTGTTAACTTCCAGAGAACTTGGACAGAATGCGAAAACGGGTTCGGTTACGTCAATGGAGAATATTGGCTTGGTATGTATACGTATACTTAAAACATGTAACAAATAAGTATTATAACATATGATAGTAGTTCTCTTATTATATTTGATGCGTTTCCCTCAGTTTTAATTTGTAACCCGGATTTGTTTGTTTTTTTTTTCTCAATCGATTTATGAATTTCGAACAACGGTATAAAACTGTTGCCTTTATTTATATGATTACAGCGTCTGCAAAGTCAATTCTCCCGACCAACTTTTTTTAATTTATAATAAGCGATTTAAATAATTGGATATATTTCTGGTATAAAAGTAGCAAATGATCTTCCCTAACTTTCACTAGTGTGAAAAATAAATATGCATACATGTAGCAATCTTGTAACCCAAACAGGTAACATGTTCTGATTCAATTTTTATTTTTAATGTTGCCATTAAGACTATCATTATCAAATTATTATAAACAATCTATAAAGTTCACCAATCAATCTAACGTTAGCTCTTGTCATTTACTCAAAACTATGTTTTAATCGTAATATGGAAACACATTGCGTATAAGTTATACGTCTTTATTTAGGCAACAGGCATATTCATCGTTTGACGTCCAGTGGTACATACGAGCTAAGAATAGATCTCACTGATAAGAACAACAAAACGAAGTATGCTAAATATAAGACATTTGTTGTTGGAGATGCAACATCTCAGTACAAGCTGACGATTGGTGGTTATAGCGGCGATGCAGGTAAGACAGTTGTTGTTAACAATGCAGCGTCATAACTCAAGTTGAATATAAACAGAATATAATAATTATCTCCTTACAATATTGTTATTTAATAAATACGTTTCTTCCAATTGAATTACGATCATATATATATATAATTTCTTGTCGAGTTTCGCTTTAATTTCAGTTTTTTTATATTATCATTTCTTCATCACTTGTATTGTGTTTGGGATTTTTAAATGTTCTGGCCTCGTGCACTATGGCAGAGACTCATATTGTCAACATGCACCATAGTCAGTATATTTTGAATCCTAAGCATACAAATTTTATAAAGAAATTTTGCAATAGAATAAATTGTCATCATTGACTGACTCAGCAAAAGCAGCTTCTTGTAGAAGTAAATGAACTACACATAGAACGATCAACTTAAAGATACAAATGCACTAAAGGTAACATACATTACATACGGCAAAATGTGCGCGTATTCAGTGCAAATGATGTCGTTAGCATTTATACAGGTTTTTATGTTTGATTATAACGTATAACATATTTCAATTTCAGGAGATTCGTTAAATTACAACAATGGAATGAAATTCTCTACTGTTGACAGGGATAATGATTTAAACAGTTCCAACTGCGCCAAAAAATCTGGACCATGGTGGTATAAAGACTGCTCTTACAGTGCTTTAAACAGTCCATCTAGAAATAACTGGTATTGGCATGAAATAAGTGGTCATTACGTGAAGACGTCGGTGATGATGATACGGAAGATTTAGATATAATAAAATATTTACCTATTCCTTTTATGAATTATTTCGTCATGTTGGTATTTTAAGAAAGATACAGCTTTTGCTATGCAAGCATTTCATCATGTATTTATATAAATCATGAAGGAGTGGATTTAAAAAAACAACCTGATTGAATTATTATTTATTTTAATACTAACAAGAAAACAGTTGTTTTTCATTCGTTTGATGTGTTTTTGCTTCTGATTTTGCCATTTGATATGTGACTTTCCGGTTTGAGTTTTCCTTGGAGTTCGATGTTTTTTGTTTAACGATTTTCTTCATAACCGTAAATAATTTTACTATTACCTCAACTCAAATTCAGGCAGGATCTCTTAAAAAGGTACACTTTAAAATCGAACAAAAATTCAATGCAACATAATGTGACTATAAACATGAAATCGGGTCAGATTTATTGGCGGTTTCTAAGATTTTGATATTGTTTTGCTTATTTCAATCCAGGTTGTCAAGTGATAAAATACAAATAGTTTTATTTAACATAGAATGGACATCATTGCGTAAGACTCGGGTCATTTTTTTTTATTTCTAAAACTTTATGGTAGGTTTTTGTTTGCTTATATGATGGTTTATAGTTATACTGTTATTGATTTCTGTCATTTTCATTCGCATTTAAAAATAGAAAAACCGCTATAAATCCGAGTTGGTTGACGGGGAAGAAAATTTGGAAATAGATTTATGGATTGATTGAATGATTGGTTAATCATAATAATTGATTATTGGTGTTGTAACGCCTCTTATATTTAGAACCTTTCTTTTCTACCTCAGGAATAGATTAACTAAGCTGTAATTGGCGAAACTTTTAGGATTTTTGTTCCTCAATGCTCTTCAACTTCGTACTTTATTTGGCCTTTTTAACATTTTTGGATTCGAGCGTCGCTGATGAGTCTTAAGTGGACGAAACGCGAGTCTGGTGCAAAGATAAATGTTCAATCCTTGTATTTATGATGAGTTTATTTATTATACGCACCACTTTTTGGCTATTTTGTTTTATTAGTGGTGGCCCGGTGTTCCCGGAGAAAACCATCGACCTTCGAAATTGTAGGTTAACCACACTTAATAAATTCTTAATATTTTAATCGATCTGTAAATTGATGAGTCTTGTTGTTTCCAAATTTATTCAAGACAACTAATGCTTTCCGAAACTGATTTATAGTTTAACAATTGACACGTACGTCTAAGCGTTTTTGTAAAATATGTATGGGAACAATCATATTACTAATAGAAGGTGTTCGTTATAACGTTGAGGACTGCTGCATGATGGTGAGTTTTTATATATGTTTTTGTTGAATAGTTGCTGTCTCAATGATGAATAATCTTTTTAAAACAAAAAAGTTTTCTTGTTTTAATGTAGATAAGACCGTTGGTTTTCCCGTTTGAATGGTTTTACACTAGTAATTTCTGGGGCCCTTTATAGCTTGATGTACGGTGTGAGCCAAGGCTCCGTGTTGAAGGCCGTACCTTGACTTATAATAGTTTACTTGTATAAATTGTGACTTGGATGGAGAGTTGTCTCATTGGCACTCATACCACATCTTCCTTTATCTATAAACATTATCTGATTTGATGGATGATTACGAATAAAATGTGGTCAGTCAATAGTTTTATCACTCGTTTTACCGGGGGTTTTGGGTGTGTTGTTACACCAATGTTGCAGGTTGTTAAGGAGGCAAATAAAGGCAACAGTAGTATACCGCTGTTCGAAATTCATAAATCGATAGAGAAAAAACAAATCCGGGTTACAAACTAAAACTGAGGGAAACGTATCAAATAAGAGAACTACGACACAACAGAAACACAACACCAAAATGTAACACACACAGAAACGAACTATAATGTAACAATGGCCATTTTCCTGACTTGGTACAAGGCGAAGCGTTTGAAATCATGTAGAACTCACCACATTCGATAAGTTCCTGTTCAAAGTCAGTAGTCGCAATTCAGTGATAGTGGGTTTTTTTTCAAATTTGTATATAAATCAAGCCGTTCATTTTCTTGACTTGAAATGGTTTACATTTCGTTTTGCCCTTTTATGGCCATTTGATAGCGTATGTTGTACGGTGACCTTATTCGACTCTGGTATAAAGTTTTCTTATTGAAACCATATCACACCTTTCTAATTAATGTCAAAACATATTGTAATGAAGAAATAGAAGAACATAAGTTGGAGAGAAAAGTAAAATAACAAAAATACCGACCTCCAAGGAAAATTCAAAACGGAAATACCCTAATCAAATGCCTAATTAAAAAGCTCAAACACATCAAACAAATGGATAACAACTATCGTATTCCTAACATGGTACAGATTTTTTTTAACATGTTTTTTTTTAAATTCTGAAAAAAGGGCACAATTATATACATGATATATATACATGTATATGAAATGAGTAAAAAAAACTGCTTCTGCCGTACACATTACATCATACGTCATAGCACCATACACTTTCTATCATTGCACCAAAGGCCACAGATGCACCAAATTGTAAATAAGTCAACTATGCAGATGCAGCATTCAAGAAGTTAAGATCGTTTTATGTATTGTTTATGAGTTTTATTACATTTGGTTGGTGGCAATCTAAAGTTAAAGAACGGAAACGGCAGATTTGACAATTTCAAGCTCAGTCACTGTTGCTGCGAATATAGATGTGTCTTTAAAAGCTTCAATTTGATTTCTCGACAAATATCTAGTTTAAATTTCTACACTCGCGGTTCAAATGCGGTACCCAAATTCTTCAGGTTCAATAATTACCCCTAAGTAGATATAGGAAGATGTTGTATGAGTGCCAATGAGACAACTCTCCATCCAAAGTCACAATTTATAACAGTAAACCATTATAGGTCAAGGGACGGTCCTTAACACTGTGCCTTGGCTCACACCGAACAGTAAGCTATAAAGAGCGTCAAAAAAGTACTTGTGTAAAATCATGCAAACTGGAAACCTAACGGTCTAATCTATATAAAAATTCGAAAAACACTAATGAACCACATCAACAAACGACATATACTGAACATCAGATTCTGGACTTATTAAATTATAATCCTGATACCTTTGATAACTATTAGTACAGGTACAACCAATTGCAGCGGGTTGAAACGTGTTAATGGTACCAAGCCTTCACCCTTAATTGAAACAATAGTGTAACATCACAACATAGAAAGACACACTATGACATATCAATTTGGAGTGACTTAACTCTATCAAAAGAATGAGCTAAGATATTTCGAGGATCAGTTGAGGCACGATAAAACTGAGAAATTGATATACAGACAGTATCCCACACAGTCAGGTCAGATACTTTCTCGTTCGTTTTCTTGATAAGAAATTCGGATTATATCTGTTGACCAGACAACGCACGCTTCATATCACGTATTATTGGTATTTCAACGTCTGCGTCATCCTGATTGTCATTTGGACCAATTTCTATATTTTTATCAGAAAAAAGTCAAATCACAAAAATACTGAACTCCTAGAAAAATTCAAAACGGAAAGTCCTAATCAAATGTCAAAATCAAAAGCTTAAACACATCAAACGAATGGATAACAACTGTCATATTCCTGACTTGGTACGGGCACTTTTTTATGTAGATTGATAAGCAGAAGTATAAAGAGAGGCAACAGTAGTATACCGCTGTTCAAAACTCATAAATCCATGGACAAAAAACAAAATCGGGGTAACAGACTAAAACCGAGGGAAACGCATTAAATATAAGAGGAGACCAACGACACAACACTAAAATGTAACACACGCAGAAACGGACCAAGCATCAGACAAAATCCCACGAGAATAACAAATATAACATCAAAACCAAATACATGAATTTGAGATAGACAAGTACCGTGACACGTCTTATCGCAATGTGAAATCACACTCAAAAATAAGAGAAAACAAACGACACAACGTTAAAATGTAACACACACACAGAAACGAACAATAATATAACAATGGCCATATTCCTGACTGGTACAGGACATTTTTAAAGGAAAAAATGGTGGGTTGATCCTGGTTTTGTGGCATGCCAAACCTCGCACTTTAATGACAATGTTAAATATAACATTGAAATGACAACATAATATTACAGGACTACAATACAAATAAATAGGAGAACGTATTAGACAAAGAAACACATGATTAATGAATAACAAAAAGCATCAGGTTTAAAATTCAATACGTCAAAAACGCGCATCGTCCACACAAGACTCACCAGTGACGCCCAGATATAAAAGATCGAAAGCGAAAAAAAGTACAAAGTTGTACAGCACTGAAGATCAAAAGTTGAAAAAGGCTGTGTCAAATACGGCTATGTTTTTATGCTTGGGATAAGAACATCCCTATTATTTAGAACAATTAATACTATTGCAAACAGTAAATTTTATCAAATGAATATAACAGATATACATAATGAAACTGAAGTATTAACTCATTACAGAAAACAAACACGAACACATAATGCAAAGACCAACACAGAATAGACACACCCGACTCAGTCCAGGCCTCAACGCAGTAAATTGTGAAAATGACGTCACACACGATGGTGAAAAGGCATTAAAAATTACGTCACATTTGAATTTATGAAATTTATGAAACATCAGAAGAATGACGTCGCATATGAAAAACTATATCTCAAAAGTAAGATAGAATTAGGATTGATTAAAGATTATAATAGAACTAAATACTGATATTGCATTTAAACACAATGCATATTGCAATACTTATTAATAGCAATTAACTATAATATATATATATTTCCAGTTTGTTATGAATCCAACTTCAAACGTAAATTATCGTACAGATTACGTTGACCAAAATTAAAACTAATAAATGACGGCGGTGATTAATTTTTCTTTCCATAACACATAAATATAACAGAAAAAACGTCAACACATTTGACAAAATCCGATGAGAATTACAAATATAACATTAAACATTTAAACTAAATACATGAATATGGGATAGACAAGTACCATAACACGTCTTATAGTAATGCGAATTCACACTCAGCAAAACAGTCACAATCGGGAATAAGTCACGTTTGGTAATCAAAAGATTATACGACATAATGACAAACCACAATCTACCATGTGGTAAAAATGTCCTTAGCTAGTTTGGTTAAAGACACATCGTATTGATCCACCAATTCGTGATGGTGTCCATAAAATTTACGGAGTGTCAATTTTAATCTGTCCTCCTCATAACTTTGTTGGAGTAGTTTCTGCGTAAGGAGCACACTCCTGTATATGAAGTCCGTATAGTGTGAACAAGCACGTGAATAGCGTATCAATCGTGATATGTAAACACCATACGAAGGGGCAGATGGTATGTTATTGCTGAGAAATGGGAAATTGATAATTGGGAAGTTGAAATCGTCCCGTTTGTCATAGATTTTCGTGTGATGTCGTCCATCTACGTCAATATTGAGGAAAAGATCAAGGTATGAAGCAGTCCTTCTAGTATCAGTAGTATCCTTAATTTCAAGTTCACTGGGATATATGAGATGTAAGTATTGGCTGAAGTATGGGTTATTCAATGATAGAACATCATAAATATATCGGAAAGTAAAATTAAAGAATTTCGCAAGGTGCTTTTTCTTTATGTCTTTTAGAAGGTTCTGAATGAATTCTGCTTCATACGAGTACAAAAAAAAATCAGCCAACAGGGGTGCACAATTAGTACCCATTGGAATACCGATTGTCTGTTGAAATATAAATCCTCCAAACTCAACAAATATATTGTCGATCAAAATGTCCAGCATTTTGATAATATCATCTTCAGTATATTTTCTGGAAGATTCAGTGTGATTCTTCACTGGGACCAAATTCTATTGTACTTTCAGAATTTATTGGCATGCATGCATTAATTATATTTTCTGTCTCCATCTGGGTATTTTCGTATTTTGTAAGTAAGGTTTATAATTGTAATACGAACGGGAGCGATTGTGCTTGATTTCATATGATAAAGATATAAGCTTCCATCCAGTTTAATTGAGGTCTGGAGCTGACATGGCAGTAACTACTAGTAGTCATTTAATGAATGTATCATTGTTATTTTGCTTATTTTTTTTTTTTTTTTTTTACTATTTCATCGGACTCGGACTTCTGTAAACGGAGTTTTATTGTGCGTATTGCTGTGCGTGTGCTTGTTCTTCTTTGGCTAGAGGTGTAGGGGGCGGGGTTGAGATATAACAAAAAAAGTTATGATATAATGTTTTTCTTCGCAAATCAATAGGCTGAAAGGTCTGGATGGTGTCGATTAATTCTTCATTCTTCGATTATTTTACATATTTTCTTTTTCCTTTATTTTATTGCTCATTATTATTGATTTTGTATTTTAGCACCCCATTATTCCCTTATGTTTTGTGTGTGCATAATTTTATAAGTAGATATTCTTTAATAAATTTTGTGTACCTTTTTCGGCCATTTTTTTACATTATTCTCTATTCTGTAAACCCAATCAAGACCATCATACATTTCTCGTTGACATTTTGTAAGCTATTCTTTGTTGAAAGAATACGAAGAATATAAACACAGGAAAAATCGAGGACAAGTAAAGTGGGTAATATTGTTTATTTTCCAAAATTCACACTGTTTTTCACGTTAAATTATTGACTCTGTTCCGTTTGTTAAAGGAATTATTTATGTTACATCGTTGTTTGGTTGGGGTTTTTGTGTGTGTTTCTTTTGGTTATAACTTTTGTTCAGTGACCATGTTCTCACAAGTTTTTTTTTTATCTGTTTTTGTTTAATTTAGATACGTTTTGGTGCATTGTTCTGATAATGTGTCGGCTTTAAGTAATATCTCTCGTCCAATAAACAATTGCCTTGATAACACAATGTTTGCCCTTAGATTTGTGTTGCTGAGTGACTAATAAAGTCCCTTGTATGGACAGTGTATTATTTACAAACTATTTTGTACATACACCTTCCTAATTTATTTCTGCATTTGTAATGTTGTTGTTATTGGTTTTGGTAGGCGACTTACTTATGTAGTAATTGCGCCTTAAATTCATATAACATAAGTATTATGTATATATACTTTCAGTCCTTAATTTATTTTAAGTAATACGTTTTGGCGAGTTTTATGTCAAACTTTGGCGAACATGGTTGACTGAATTACTCAGAAATATATATATATGTTGAGAGACAAAAAACAAAACAAAAAAACACATAACAGAAGATACATGTAATAGGAAAATGAAAAAAAAAAGCAAAAAAAAAAAAAAAAAAAAAGCAAATGATAGTCCCTAATGAAATGCTTTATTTATTGAAAGGTATCATAAAATTGTTTAGAAATGTAATCTGGTTATTCACCTTTGTGTCGTCTGTGTTATACTTATATAAAAAAAAAGTATATTTAGAAACATGTAACAAGACATGTGCTAGTTAAATGCAACCAATGTTAGGACGTCTCCCTCAATTGATGTAGCAAATAATGAATCCTTAAAGTAAGGATTGGTTGAAGTTATTCCTTTTCCATAACGGCAAGTTGCGTCAATTTAATCCAAATAAATTTCCAAAGACATACTGGTATTTAGTGATTCCTCATTCCCTGACGAGAAAAAAATACTTCTGTCATTGAACGAGGAATCACCCCTACCTACACCCTTAATCGCCTATTTAGATATATATATATATTTATATAATATATATATGGAGCAAAAATAGAAAAATATGAAAAAAAAATTATACCAGTATATTATTAAAACAATGACATTGTTTGATTTTGTTGTAAGTACAGAGAATGTCAGCGAAACAGAAGTGCTGGGATGTGCATATATATAATTATACAATAATCTGTGTGTGGTTGTCTAACTGACATCCTCTAGTACAAATTTTAGATTTTATCATTTTATTGTTATAGAAAAGGATTTAACTCTTGTTACTATTCTAATAATGTATGAGCGTAGTGATTGTGTTTGTGTTTGTTTATTTTTCTTATTTCTTTCAATATGAATATGACTATAGTTGTCAGTTTATGAAAATCGGAGAAGATATATTATATTTTCCGTTAATCTTTAAACATATAACATTAAATATTAAGATAAATGTTAGTGGCAATTTCATAAAAAGAAAAGCCTGTAGCAAATGTTTATATTGTTAAATATCTGAGCATAGTGTGTTGTGTTTGTTGTCTTAAAAGATATGACTGCAATTTTTCATTGTAGAGAATTTTAAAGTGATGTTGTATTATCCCTCAATATGCACTGTTAACTTATCTAGTATACTAATCTTCAAAAGATCAGTGTTAAAATTGAATGTTGATACTTGTTAAAATTAAATGCGTGGATTTCATGGTCAATTAGTACTGGTGTTTGAAAGGTGAATGATTTACTGATGTATGACGCAGGTAGAAAAAGTCTGTTTGATTACGCTCAATGGACTGACACAAAGGTGAAGTGTGCATTGCACTTGTGACTTGCTTGTGATTATTATATATATATTTAAAAAGGAAATTATTTCATATTCGGGTGAGTTTTTCATTTATCTTTTATCTTGCTGGTTGTATACTGACTTTATGAAATAATTTAATTTAGGGACCGTCTGAGAAATAATTCATATACACTAGTTTCAAATACATAATTATTTGTTTTATAATCTCTAAACTAAAGCTAAAGCATTTGTAATGCATAAAATAGCAAATAGAAGTGCAATCACATTGGAAAAATTGTGGCTTGAATTTAAATGAAAAAAAGTAACCTGGTCATGTTAGAAAATGTAAAAATGAGAACACCAGAAGCTGTTACATTGAAGTAAAGTCCTCCGCATCATACAATTGTATCAATATTTAGAGCTAGCTCAAGAAGTTTTGTATAATTGTGATATAATTTGTCCTCAACGTAGTACACTAAACTGTAAAAGTATTTTTCTTTTATTCGCAGTGTTCTAAAGAAATGTACTTCAAATCAATTGCGTCAGTTATCGGCATTCGTCACAGTTCAGCCAATTCCGTATACAAGGAGAGATCGGAGTCATCCAAAGTTTTCCTATTGGCGTTATGGGAAAACGGTACTATTTTACATTTTCCCAGCTTTAAGTTGGTAGAGGTATTCGAATAAGGAGCGCTGTGATTTATACTGTATTTTTTACTATCTATGAATGTTTTACTATTTATGAATAACAGCAGTGTGTATATTCACAATATAAATTTTGAAACCTATTGAAATATTTTCTAAAGGATTATTCGAAAAGACTTCCAAAATTTCATAAATTTGGTGTAAAATGACGGTGGGCATTGATAAAATAAACAAGCTCCGTTGGAAGTTGGTCATGATACTATTCGGTGTCAATTTTTAAAACAGAATAATCAAGTACTATCCCCAGACATAACTGTTTTATCCAGGTCTTTATAATAAAAAAGGGGCAAATTTAGAAAATGTTAGTATTGTCGCCGTGATAAAACGAGAAACTTTAACGGAAGTATCGACATAAATCCTAGTCAGATGACGGGAAGGATATTATGAATCTTTTTCTCTCCAAAACGATTTCCCAGATGCTCCTTGAAACATAACAATTAAACATGACCATGACAAACTACATCGTGTATGGTAGCTTCAGGATATAATTCATGCTGATCAATTTAGTATCGTATTTGGAGAAGCGAAACACATTTTTTGTTTGGCATAGTTAACATTAGAAGACAATTGTACAGACTATACATTGCTTCACTTAGATATTTTTTAGTGTGATTTTTAATACGAATATCATCTAACATGACTCATATGCTATTTGTTTTGTAGTTTGTGGTACAAAGTCGAATCTGAGTGGTAAGCACTGGCCTTTCCAAGATTTAAGAATCATGGAAAAATAGGCGAAATATGGCCGCAGTTTTTTCTTTTTATCCAAGCATTAACCTACAATGCGGCATGGCTATTTTAAACGGTCAAAGTATTGTATACATTATGTTGTTGCTCATATTGTTACATGTATCATTAATACATTTGGAACAATTTCTTAGCACATTTTGTTTTTCTTGTACAATTTCAAGCATTCCTTTCGGAAAGTCTTGTCAATGACACAAAAGACAATAGGATAAGATGCATTGTTGATGAAATACGCACGTAGAAGGATCGCAGATGCTGGTCGGATACTGTTTTCGTACAATCTAGGATTCGTAATTTTTACCAAAATTGTGAACACATAAATTAAATATCCTGCGTACGAAACTGCAGTTGCCACTATAAGGCTTATAGTAAGTCGTCTCCCTTTCTTGTATTTGCTGGCTGTTTTTGACGACTTATCTTTCGACTTTCCAGTCACCTCTGTTTGTACATTTCTAAGTTCCACCTCACTATTATTAATTGTTGAGATCGCTTGCGTATTAAATGATTTCAGGTCGGACGTGGACTCATTTACATGGTAGTGATTTGGTTTGTCTTTTCGTTTTTTTTCTTTCTTCATTTGAGTACATATCACGTACAATATTTTTCTATATATAACCACACATATAATGACACAAATAGTACTCAGAAGAATCACGACGCCGGAGTATGAAACAGCAGTGCGTAAATTTTGATACTCCGATAAAATAGTGCAGTCTCTACCCGTCAAACCAAGAATGCTAGTTTCCTTTTCATTCAAACCATAAAATACAAACGCTGGAATCGATAATACCACAGCAAGCCCAATTATTATACCTGATATAATATTTATCCAAGTCACGGGTTTTCTCGTGTTCCGATGCAATTGTTTGGTGTTAATCCGAAATCTTTCAATTGCAATGGTGGTTAGAAGTCCACCGGAAGCCAGAGTGACGACATGATTCAAGAATCAAAAGAATTTACAACCACCGACTGACGAAAAGGTATAGCTGTACCGGATGTCAAAAATCTCAAAAGGCATACAAAACAAACATGCTGTAAGGTCAATAGAGGCGAGCCATAGGATGAAAAATCGAACCGCTAGTTTCGCCATAATCGGCGAGAAAAGATAAACTAAGATCGTATGGATATTGCCTACACTTCCAATTATTGAAAGAAGAATAAGAAAGACTGTGGCGGGGATATCTTTCTTCAGAAATTGCTGATAATCTATGTCATCCAAACTGATTTGAGTATCGTTCGTTGAGTTTGATTCCATGCTGAAAATTACAAATTAAAAAGAATATTATAATAATTTAAAATATTTTTTTACAAATTTTGTTGTGTTCGCTTCGAAGTTTTTTTCTCAATACACACCACACTTTACAATTCTTATTTTCAGATACAGAATGAAATAAGAATTTTGGGATTTAAAATTGGTATGTGACCACAATTCCAATTAAATGTACATATTTATGGATATATCTTTACATGTAGCAACAACTAACTATTTCATTCCCAAAAATTTTTACGCGAACCTTCTTGATCTTAAATCTTCAAATGCATGGTTTCGAGGCTAAGATGGTCTTTATTAAGTATTTCTTTTGATGTATATGATTTCGCCTAATCTGTATTATACTATTTTCGTTCTGCCTGAATGTAGATATAAATGCTAATGAGTAACCTTCTTTAAAAAAAAAACATCAGTTTTGGCATGTTTAGATTTGTAGTTTAGTAGTGCTTTGCATGTATTTCAATATGCCAGTACATGTGCTGTATCTATGCATGTGAAAATATAATTACTGCTCATATATCTTGTCTGCATGTTCTGTGTTTAAATATAATGTAAATGTTATTAATTATATATAAAAACAAAAGCTCTCAAGAACTTATATTTGTTTTGATATATGTGAACTGAATCCAAAAAAAAACTTTCGTATTTGAATTTACATTATTATTTTTCTATTTATTCGAAAAATTAAAAAAAGACTTCTCATTTGATATAGCTAATGAACAGAAAATTGATGTTGATTTCTTAGACTCCTTGTGAAGCTTTGGCTAGTTTCTACAGACACTTAGATTGTTTCTCTGACTGGAAAAGCTGACCTGAAAAGGTTTTGACTGTTCCTCTTGTGACTTTAGAAGGTTTATATCATTGGCGTTCCAATCTTTGTTTATATTTCTCGAGAAAACGTGGTAAATATTTTCCGGTATCATTTTCCCAACCCATCGATGTCAGTTAACTTTTGTTTGTATTCACATGTCGACGCCGTTGCTAGGGGTTTATTAGTCACGGAGAATATAGTTGATACCAAGTAGTATCAGTAATCAGATTCTTAGAACTGGTTTTTTTTCAAATTATACATTCTGTTTCAATATTTCTAGTTTATGAACTAATAAATAATTGTTTTAACAAAGGTTGCAACTGTCTTAGGTTAACATTCAGCATGACTATTGAAAATCTGTCTTAGTTAGATATCGGTGAGAACATTTATAAAAAATTACCCCGATTGACATCCATTCATGTATTTTGGTGCAATTCTAATCATCAAAAGAAATAAAATCTCGATATAATCTTCAATAAAGGTACCAACAGGAAATATTCTAAACGAATAACATGAACATAGCTAAAACAAATGTTCAAGCAAATATCGAATATCCCATTTTTTACGGGACCGACACGATGAGTCTGATTTTTAATGTTGTAACTCATATTTTGGAACATAGTCCACAGCAAGACGATATTACTCATAAAAGAGCACATTATTCTGAAACCAAAACAGATAGAATTAGAATTACTGTTACTTTAAACAGCTGTGCGCTGCGTAATTATCTATAAAATCTATACATCAGTTCTAAGATTTTAATCTCTGCCGCGGATCAAATCTAAGGCCTCGTGCACTCAGAGGTGATCATGACCACGCTACCAAAAACCATTAATGTGATGAATGTGGAACCACGATATATTTGAAATGAAATTAAAAGCATCATTCCAGCAGCGCTTGCATACGTAGTATATAGGTTACAATCAACCATTAAATATTATGGGCGCAGCCATTTTATGAAGATACCATGGTATTCAGAATTAAGAGTATGGCTAATCCTGATTGGTCGATATGTGTACCCGTATTTCTTATTATTAGACTTCGTGCACTCTGCATTATACCAAAGGCAAAATAATATATTTCCCTTAGCCCTAACGGAACTGAGATGTCTTTTCTACGCTAGGATGAGACACGTGTTTTTAAGTGCAAAATTGATAGGCAAAGGAGATAAGTACAAATTACTTTGGACCAAAAAATACTTTCCCAATAATTGTTTCTTTAATTCTAGCAAGGTTTCGTTACAAACATTAACTTTCTAAAGTCTGTGTCTCGAAAAAGGCTATCATTGTCGCCTATGGGGAAATTAATTGTTTATTGAAATCTATATCTCACAGTTGATACGATATTCCAGGGCTTGTATATTCTATCATCATTTCCTTGATAGAGGATTGTTGCTCACAAGGAAGCTATTGAACCTCATGTTCTAAGTGGTGAAGTTAAATCGTCCCTTCGTAAATTTTACGGACGCCTTCACGAGTTGGTTAACTGGTCACAGATGACAACGGATATGTTCCAATTGTCGTAACTACAATCCCGTCCCCTTTTATCCGAATATGACCGATCGAATTAGACATATCATTGGGTTTATACTAACATAAGCAACACGACGGGTGCCACATTTGGAGTAGGATCTAATTACCCTTCCGGAGCACCTGAGATCACCCCCAAATTTTGATTGATTTCGAGTTGCTCAGTCTTTGTTTTTTTATGTTGTGTTTTGTGTACTGTTGTTTGTCTGTTTGTCTTTTTGTATTTTCTTTTTTTTTAATCATAGCAGTTTATTTTCGACTTATGAGTTTGAATGGCCTTTTGCATGTTTTTGGTATCATTTGCCTCTATTTTAAAATCCAGTCATAATACCGCAAATTTGTTCGTGTTAACATGATTTCCCTGTTCCTGTACTTCGTTAAAAAATTTGTTTTGACCACTTAATGATCGCTAATTTAAAGTAAAACAAATTGTTTCCCAATTTTCAAATGTATTTCAAGCGCTAGACAATCAAATCGGAAAAGCCTAGTTCCAGATCAGATTTAACTACAGGAAAACGTCAATTAAAGATTTGCAAATGAAATAATTATAATAACTTCCTTATTTTAAGGGTCTTTTTTGTCTGTATTATATCGGATAGAAATTTATTTTATGTTTTTATTCCATGTAATGATATCCAACTTAAAATGGTAGCAATCAACACATGTCTACACATTATGTACAAAATATCCATCCGAAGTCCCATCATATTGGCGTCCATTGGTGTTTAGTCTTGAGATATCAAAATCTAAAAACAAAAATATGCAGTATTAAATTACGCGAAAATAAGCCACGGTGATCGAATATTCATGTCACATAATACTAAGTAATGGAAACTTGAAACTCATGGAAAAGGTATTTAGATTTCAAATGTGGTCATGTTTAAGCATTTACGAAAAAAATCAGCCTTTAACGCTTCATTTAAATTCAGTATACACCAGTTGATTGCTACAGAAGTAGACACCTTAGCTTGCCAGGACGGCCGATATATATAGAATAATGAAGTTGAGAGTGGAAACGGGGAATGTGTCAAAGAGACACCAACCCGACTAAAGAGCAAAAAACAGCCGATGGCCACAAAAATGGGTCTTCAACACAGCGAGAAAATCTCGCACCCGGAGACGGGCTTCAGCTGGCCCCTTAAAAATGTATACTAGTTCAGCAAACATGGACGTCACACTAAACTCCGAAACATATAAATGAACCAAAATTTAAAAAAAAACATACAAGACTAACAAAGGCCAGAGGTTTCTGACTTGGGACATGCGCAAAAATGCGGTGGGGTTAAACATGTGTTGTGAGATCTCAACCCTCCCCCTATACCTCTAGCCAATGTGGAATAAAAACTTGATCAGCAAGAATATCAAGCGGGGCCGCTAGGGCGAGTTGATATCCGAGCTGATGAAGTCAGTATAAAAAAATGCTATTATTCTTTTTATCGGCAATTTGTTTCAACTTTTATGTTGTTGTTTTTTGCTTGAGAATATGAAGTAAAATGAAATTCTAAGCGAAAAAACATTAACGCGTACAAAACATTTGGACAGTTGTTCGGTTGTATGAATGAAGTCGCGTGCATTTCATTAATAAATTGACAAGGATGGACTTGAGCAGATGACGTTGCTGCACTGATACATGGCGTCATTGATCATATTTTCGAGTATCAAGTCCTGTCCTTGATCTTAAAATTTTTAGGCAGTAAGATCAAAGAAAAAATGTTCAAATTGCCGATAAATGTGGATATTACATCTCTCTATTGACATACATCTCTTTTTTTTTGTAGGACTATTTGCTAAAAAAAAAAGTTCCATTTCAAATTCTGATGATCGCGGTAATTTCAAATAAAACCCGGATGATTGTATGTTGTGTAACAGTACAGTCTTTTTATCAGACATTTAAGTCATGAACAAATAAACCACGAAGAAAAAAGTGAGAGTTATTGTAAATATATCGTTTGACGCTAGAAATTTGTCCTTTTTCATGTCATCGATTAAAATAATGATTATATCTGATGTAAATCGGATAACCATCGACACTTTATTTTGAATTTCGATAGTACATTCAAGTGTAAAAGAATTGCATCAAATAAGTCCCCTACAAAATCACATATGTCCGTATTTCTGCGAGGTAAAATATAAGGAGAAGCGATATGATTGCCAATGAGACAATAATCCACCACAGATCTAATAAATTGGATGTAAGCAACAATGGGTCCCTGTACGATCTTCAACAATGAGAAAACTCGTGGTGTGCATTAAGCTATAAATACAAATGGCAACAACATAATAAAACGTAAAAAAAATAAAAAAAGTAAAAAAACTTCCTGATTCATGATTAAATAGTTTAACGAAAACCGAGCTGACAGATAACAACTAATGACTGATGAAAGAAGAAACTTTGACTATTCTGATCGATACGTAGATACAAACACATATATCAAGAGGACACGACGTATGAAGAAACTTTGACTATTCTGATCGATACGTAGATACAAACACATATATCAAGAGGACACGACGTATGAAGAAACTTTGACTATTCTGATCGATACGTAGATACAAACACATATATCAAGAGGACACGACGTATGAAGAAACTTTGACTATTCTGATCGATACGTAGATACAAACACATATATCAAGAGGACACGACGTATGAAGAAACTTTGACTATTCCGATCGATGCGTACATACAAACACATCTATCAAGAGGACAGAAGACACAAAGTACCATTCGAAGAGTATTTGTAGTTACTAAGAGCAAGTTAAAAGTATATTACAACTAATACAAACATCATGTTTTCAAGACAAATATCAATCAGTACACATCTAAACGATTTATTGTAACGTCTTCATGAAACGACTCTTAAAAAGATGACATTGATACATCGTAGGATTCAACATTTGGACCATTTTTGTGAAAACATACAACATAATTCCTATGTATGAGACAGCGGTTACCATCATAAGACTTGTGGTTAGTCGAATCGCATTTCTAAGATTATGCAAAGAACGCATAAGGTTTGCCCAGTCACAGGTTCCAGTGTGCAGTTTTTTTAATTTTACCGTTTCATTTTGAATTGTTGATGTTATTTGGGTGGTCCTCGATGATTATTTATCCAAAGTTGAATTAATAGACGAAACTAGTTTCTTTCATATTGATTTTCTCCATTCTTTTCGACTACAAATTGCACGTAGTATTCTACCATATGAAACTATGCACACACGACAACGAAAAAAAAACTTGTATTAATGTTATACTGTATTAAATTCCTATATGACGCATGTTTTGATACTCTGAAAAAGTCTGAATCTTTTGCCGATTAGACCAAATGGTTGTTTTCATTTTCATTCAGTCCATAATATATCAATATCAGGTTTGGTTTAGGTATAAAACATAATAGGTATACTTTGTCTTAGATTTAGAAAAATCAGTTTTACTGATATTTTATGAAGGATAATGCCCAAGTTGATGGCATCGAGAACTTTTTTGACATAGGAAATTTTAAGAAAAGATCAATTTTACAATGCAAATTGATTTTAAAAGTCTATGACTGGTACTATCCGAGATGCGAGACTGTGTTGTTTAAAAGTCAATCTCAAATTTTGTGTTATTCTTAACCATATGTCTTGAATGGTAATACACATTGGCATATCTGCGCGTTTCGTCTACATAAGACTCATCAGTAACGCTCAGATCAAAATGTAAAAAACCACACAAGTACAAAGTTGAAGAGCATTGAAGACCCAAAATTCCAAAAAGTAGTGCCAAATACGGCTAAGGTAATCTACGCCTTGGATAAGAAAATCCTTAGTATTTCGAAAAATTCATACTTTTGCAATTGGTAAATTTATAAAATAACCATATAACTGATATTCATGTTAACACCAAAGTGCTGACTACTGGGCTAGTGATACCCTCGGGGACCGTTTGACAGAAAAAGACGGATATGTTCTAATTGCCGCAACTATAATCCCGTCCCCTTTTCATTGAATTTGAACTAACATGAGTAACACGACGGGTGTCATATGTGGAGCAGGTTCTGATCACTATTCCGGAGCACCTGAAATCACCCCAATTTTTTGTGGGTTTTGTGTAGCTCATTATTTGGTTTCAATGTTGTGTTTTGTGGACTGTTGTTTGTCTGTTTGTCTTTAATTTTAGCCATGGCGTTGACAATTTATCTACGACTTATGAGTTTGAATGTCCCTTTCTGCATAAGAAAATGCCTGAACCAGGTCAGGAATATGACAGTTTTTATCCATTAGTATGATGTGTTTCAGCTTTTGATTTTGACATTTGATTAGGGACTTTCCTTTTAGAAATTTCCTCGGAGTTCGGTAATTATGTGATTTTACGTTTTTGGTATCCTCCACCTCTTTTTTAAAAACCACCCAAAATACTTCAATTTGTTAGTGTTTAACTGGTTTCCTTGTTCCTGTACTTTGTTACAAAATTGTTTTGACCAATAAATATCCGCTGATTAAAGGCGTTGTCAACACATTGTTACCCTATTTTCAAATGTATTTTAAGGCCAGATAATCAAATCGGAATAGAACAGATCTAAATCAACATTTGCTAGAGCCTAGAAGTAAACTTCAATCACAGATGTGTAAAAAAATCAATAACTTCCTTGTTGAATTCTTTTTTTTATCCGAATTATATCTGACAGAATTTTATTTTATGATTTTAATCCATGAAATGGTACCTCAACTTAAAATGGTAACAATCAAAATTATGTACAAAATATCCATCCGAAATCTCTATATATTTCCGTCCATTTTTTTTCAGATTTTGCCAATTAATAAGTGGAACTATAGTAATTTGACATGATTTATATCTGAAAATTAAAATTAAATTATTATATACAATGTAATAAGTGAATCAGTTGACGTTCTTGTACGTCCTCTATCACAACTTTCTTGTTACTGTTCTATCCTTAATCCGATGAAGAGTTCCCTTTTTAAGTTATCGTGCCTTTGTTTTGATTGTAATGTTGTTCATTCGATATTCAGATGTATCGTAACTCGCTCAAGCAAGTTATAAGCGTAGCAAACTTGCAAATCCATATTTGAATTAAATTGATTTATTTTTTCAAATTTTGAAGGGTTTGATAATTAAATTTAAACAATTTCGGCCACATTTGTGGAAATGACAATATTTCACAATTCACTGATTTATTTCAACTGAACCTTATCATTACTGTGTAATCTGCTTAGAAAAAGCAGTTCTCATATACAATGCATATAATTGTGTACGCCAAACGCGCATTTCGTCTACATAAGACTCAACAGTGACGCTCGAATCAAAACAGTTAAATGTAAAATAATTAGAAAAGCATTAACAACTTTTGATACCAAGATTATGTTGGCACTTAGTACACCAGGGTAAGTTAGAGGAATTAAAGATATTTTGATTTATTTTCTTAAATAATTGTACCTCACCTATGTTAACAAGTAACACTCACATTTACAAAAAACAATAATTATTTTAGGAAGAACTACCTATACAGGAAATTGAGACGGCCTTCATATAACCTTACCTCCTGGTAAACCCTGCTAGTAATGAAAAATACATTTTTTTAAATGCCCTATGCAGAGAATCGAAAAAATCAAATTAAAATGTTGTTTTTTCGTAACTTTCCTGTTTTGTTTAAAATAAGAGAATATTTTTCGTATTTCGTTTTTCTTTTTAAGAGTAAAGAAAAGAAATAAAAACAAAAAAAAAACACTCCTATGTCCTTTTATTTGTATGTATTCAAGCAAAAAGAACAGGAAAAAAAATCAAATGAAAACAAATATACACTGACTTTGGACTGACATTTACTAACTCAATTTGTAGATATGTAGATTGTTACCATTTAAGGTTGAATTCTCATTACACATGTTACATGGATCTAAATTGAAAAAAAAATCCAATTTGATATCAATAATAAAACAACACCGATATCTTAACATGTTTAATAATGAAATCTATAGCAAATATGTGCCGGCAATTTTCCTGCAGATAACGCATATATTTCGAAATGTCGTATTCCGATTTTTAAGCCCTGTACTTCAGATACATTTGAATTATAAAAAAATGGTATCTTTAAAATCACCGGACATAAATAGGTCATAACACTATTGAAACGAAGCACAGAAACAAGGAAACTATTTTAATAATATATTTCATTCGATTCAACTATTGTGTTGTGTTTCGAAGATTTAAATGGGTTATATTTTGACACCTATACATCTACGTTATTCACAATAGGGGAAATATAAGAAATAGTACAAATTCCTAATTCTCTCCTTTGCTACTTACCAAAAAGAAAGATAAAAATATCCATCTATATATAAGAGAAATAAACCTCACAAAAATTCTTAAAAACGATATATAGCCGGGTTGTCCAAAAGTTATAATACACTTAGAAAATAAGCCTAATCACGTATTCCTGTTTTATATTATAAGAATCATACATTTTGTGCTATTAATTGTTTGAATTGTATAACTGTTGATATGTTTTCGTTTAACAGGCCAAACAAACTTCTTGTCTACTGGTGTCATGCGACTCGCTAAAAAGATAAGTGGTTACACGATCTCTGGCTAGCATTTTTGATTCATTGGTCACTTTACCATTCAAACACACACATATTGTCTGCATTTGACATGACAAATTTCTCCGTCATAGAATTATTGCAATTGTCACATACACGTTTGTGAATACGCAACCATAATGGACGACTAGTTAATTTGTTGGTATTAACGCAGTATACTAACACACTATATTTGTAACAGTTTATGATATACCAAAAGTTAATATAGTGTGTGCATTTAAAGCTGGATCACATTACTTACCAAATATTAACTTAACAGAAAAAGCTTGATAGATAGTTACTTTATCGTTTTCAATAAACAATTCAAAAAGAATTAGGCATACAAATGACTTCTCAGGAGTAGATTATCTTAGCCGTATTTGGCACAACTTTTGAGAATTTTGGGTCCTCAATGCTCTTCAACTTTGTATTTGTTTGGCTTTCTAACTATTTTGATCTGAGCGTCACTGATGAGTCTTATATAGACGAAACGCGCGTCTGGCGTATAAAATTATAATCCTGGTACTTTTGATAACTATTCTATTGAAATTAGCAATGTTTACAGTATAACATTTGCAGATAGTCTTTATAATCAGTTTTCAATTCATAAATAAGGAGAAATGACATGAATTCGAAGGAAACAACAATCCATCGGGGACCTTACAACTTGGATGTAAGCATATATGAGTTTTTAGTCCCTGTACGGTCTTTAAAAATTAGTTAAAACCATTACATGTAGTAAGCTGTCGAAGATGAAAACATTTATAAATGTTTAACAATTTAAAAGACAAAACCCAAAGTCTTGATTTATGATTAAAACGTTATCGAAAACAGATCTGACAGACAGCAAACAACGACAAACATTAACATAACGTTAGAAAAAACTGATAAAACGGATTAACTGTCCACATGGACACGTAGCACTGAAAATAACTACCAAGAAGATAAAAGAAACAAAGTAAAAAAACTCTCAGTTACTGAAAACTAGTTCAAAGCCAAATACAACTTTTTAATAAATTAATTGTTCAGACAAATTTCGGTCAATACACAACCGGTTACGTATAAAGAAGTCATAAATCGGCTTTAAAAGATGACCTTATGCAAAGGCAATATATAAATATATATCATAAGTGTTCATAACTGTATTGCAATACATCTTTAGTTATGATCAGATCTATTAAAACATTGTAGAACAAAATCTATGTTTTCTGTAAAGTTTATAACCTAAACATTCATGCATTTAAACGGTCATTAAGATTATATAGATGGTATCTAAATTCAAGGGATCTATAAAATTAATCATGGTGAAACGCCGATTTTAATATCCCGCTTGCAACAAGTTTTCCATAGCTACAACCAAATTGTGAAGCCAAATATTTGCTTCATTGAAAGTATTTAGAATAAAGGGTTTCAAGTAATTTGTTATAACGAAATCCCTAATAGGTCATCAGTTATATTCAAACTACGCTTTCTGAAAACTAAAACGTACTGAACCAAGTTGGTTATATGGCGGCTATTTTCAGCCTTCAAATTAGTTGATTCAGTAGAGCGTTTGATTTTTCAGATTTTATGGATTTCCTCTTTTGGAATTTACCTAAGAGTTCGTTATTGTATACACATATTTTACAGACAGGGACATATACATGTAAGAATTAAGTCAAATCCTTTTATTTATACGAGTATATGTTACAATAATATTTTGTCCATACATTCTGGTTTAATACAGTTATTTACATGAGTATAAAAGACTCAATTCAAAAAGATATGCGATTGTTAACCATTAAAGACGACATGAGCTAACCTTCCGATGTCGAAATTAGTCACCGCGATCTGTTTGATTGCACTGTCTTCCAAATATTATATTTTATTCGTAACAATATAATGTGGACATGTAACATGCAATAAATATATTATATCAAGATCTAATAGTTGCACATACGATATTTTGATAATACTGTTCCCCTTGTCAGATATTCTTATTCAAAATTTATATATTCACGTCTTATTCAGTTGTTTTTGAAAGAAAGTCGAATTAGTTTTATGCCGGCGAGATTTTTTTCTTCACAAATATTTTTCCGTACAATTTCAAGCATTCCTGTCGAAACGTTCTATCAAAGAGACAAAATACGATAGAATTGGCTGCATTGTTAACAAAATATCCGCGCAGTAAGATATTTGATACTTTTTGGATAATGTTTTTATATATCTTAGGATTCATTATGTTAACCATTTTCGTGAAAACATACACCAAATATCCTATTAAAGAAACGGCGGTCGCTATTACGAGGCTAATGGTCAATTGAATCGCATTTCCAAGATTGTGTGATGAATTAGTAGACTTTTTCTTTGTCCTGTCGACACATCCAGTTTGCAATTCACTTATTTGTAACTCTTCATTTTGAATAGATGAAGTAACCTGAGCAACCCCCGATCTTATATTAGAAGGTGAAATAGAAGACGAATTTGATTTCTCTCTTAGTGATTTTCTCCATTCTTTCTGAGTACAAATTTCATACAGTATTCTTCCATATGAAACTATGCACACGACAACGCAAACTAAACCGATACTTCCTACAATACTGTAATAACCTCCTGCATTATGTATATTTTGATATTCTAATAAAATTCTGCAATCCATGCCGGACAGGCCTAAAATTTTCGTTTTATTTTCATTAAGACCATAAAATACTACGGCGGGAATTGATAATATCACTGATAATACTAACAGAAAAGCAGATATAGCATTCGACCTTTGTGAATTTGTAATTAGTATCGGGGAATTTTTAACAACTATCTTATATCTTTCAATAGCAATTGCAGTCAATAATAGTGTGGAAGCCCCGGTACTAATGTGACTAAGAAATTTAAAGAATTTGCAAGCACCGGCAGATGGAAATGTGTAGCTGTACCGCATAACAAAGTTCTCAAAAGGCATACCAAAAATACAAGCTGTAAGATCAATAGAAGCAATCCAAATGATTAACACTCGAACGGAATAGTTTGACATGATCGGTGATAACATATATACTAATATCGTGTGTATATTGCCAATTGTTCCTACGACCGACAGAAATATGAGGAATATTGTAGCTGGAATGCAGTTGTCCAGAAACTCTTGATATTCTATCTCACTTAAACTTGTCCGAGTTCCATTTGTACCATTTGATGACATTCTGAAAATCATATAGGAAAATATGATATATATATATATTAGACAGCTGTTTCATCTCTTTTCATTTCAACAACATAAAATAAAATATCTTGTATTTTTTTAATTGGATATGATATGTGCCTTAAATCAAAGATACAGTTCATGTAAATTTTATTTTTGAATACGAAACACAAACATGACAAAATGATGATTTTGTGTATAAAGTCAAAAGGGAAAATAGTATCAAATGCTCATCAGGATGATATCATGTAAATGTAAATTAAATAAGTACCCTGATTTGCAAAAGACACCGACACTTCGGTGTTGACATGAATATCAATAATGTGGTCATTTTTTTTTTTTTTTTTTTTTTTATAAATTTCCTGTTAACAAAAGTTTAATTTTTTCGAAAAACTAAGGATTTTCTTATTCCAGGCATAGATTTCCTTAGCCGTATTTGGCACAACTTTTTGGAATTTTGGATCCTCAATGCTCTTCAACTTTGTAATTGTTTGGCTTTATAGATATTTTGATATGAGCGTCACTGATGAGTCTTATGTAGACGAAACGCGCGTCTGGCGTACTAAATTATAATCCTGGTACCTTTGATAACTACTAGCCATATATTTTATGTGTTAGTTCACAACAGTTCTCAGCGAGATATATATTTCATGTAATAGATAGTACTATCGTTTGTTCTCACGTCTATACTTTTACTCATAATTATCGCATTCCTGGTGTTGTAGCTTATACGAATTTTTAGGTTTGTGGGCTGAGCAACCTAGGATCGAATACACGGTCTCCCAAGCTCGAGGCATGTACGCGGGATTTGACCATTTTCTTACTTAACAGCATGGCAGTACAACTTTGCTGTAGATGAATCGGCCATTTAGACATGTACAACATCATCTTAAAACTATGTGGACCTCGGTGACCGAGTGGTCTTAGTAGTCCAACTACTGTATCATTAGCTTGTCAACCTTATTTTGTGAGTTGGAAACTCCGCACGCTGTAATTGTGTTCGAATCCAATCTTAATTGACTTTAGTTGTCAGTTCTCATGTCGCAAATAGGTGGTTCTCTCCGGACACTCTTGATTCCTCAATAAAAAAGAACTTACCTCCATGAAATACCTTACAGTGCTGAAAATCGAGTTTGACACCGATCAATCAGTCAATCAATTGAAAAAAAATCGCATTTAAGGGTTTTTGCCGTCCCCTATTTCAAACGCTTCTGAAACTGTGTCATTTCTATTGCAAAGTACATTTCAAGATGAAGTCAGACTAACAACTTATATTAAACATAAACATGTCAGTATTTAGACATTTGAAACAATAACGTCAACGACCAATTTGTATGCACCAGATCCGCATTTCGGAAAAAATGTCTGTTCGGTCCTCATCGAGGCTAAATAATTGAAAATCCACAACCTAATAAAAAAAACATTGGAACTGCTCACTACAAACAGGATATAATGTAAAGTCAAATCCGAATCAGGAATCAGAGCTTTGCATGAGGGATGTATGAACATTTGTTTATTTAAAATGATTTCAAAAAATGTTAACAGCAAAACTAATTCTAACAATCTCCGTATTTTCATGCACTACCGAAGTCCGAAGTACTGCCTACATGGCTGGTGATACCCTAGGGGACTAGCAGTCCAACAACAACCCACAAAGTATGACAGAAATGAGAAATGAATTAATAATTAAAAAAAATATATAGTCATAAATTATTTCAAAGTCATTTCAGCCAATAAGTCTATCCAACATATTGGATCAATGCATAATGTGTTATGTAAAATGAAAACATTATAAAATTACCCTCCCCCTCTTTTCCGTACGGGAATTATATATATCCAGTTTTAATCTTTTGCTAGATGTTTGTAACTGTTTGATTATTTGTAACATATTATAAAACACCAAGAACTCTTATTAGCATTAAATACATACCTGAATAAATCTTTCTAAATTGTTTTGTCGTTGAGTAAATAGTTGTTTGTACTTCTACATATGAAAATAATTATATCCTTATTTGCTATAATTTTGAAGTAAAACATTAAAATTTTCAATTGTCAATCAATTATATCACAACCCACCCTTTAAAATGTTGTATCCAATGAAAAGATGCAAACATGAATATTTCTTAAGTTTTAACAGCGTTCACTGTTATATTTTACAGGAACATTGTATAAAGAATTTTTTAAAGATTCTCCAAATAACTAAAATGCCAAGGTCATTAAAATCTATGTCAACTTTCGGAAATTTTTAGAAGAAGAAAATAACCAATTGGATTAAAAAATCTTTTAACCGCACGATACAATTAAACAATTTTACAAATGATACTTAAGACAAACTTGGATTCAAAAAGTTAAAAAAAAATACACCTTTCAAAATTAAAAGTATAATGCAAATATAAAAAAAAACAAAAACAAAAAGTGAGAATAACAAAATGTACACCGATATTTTGCACATATATATCATCACCTTACTTATTTTGCATATGAATATGTATTTGAACTAGGAAAAGCTTAAGGTTCTTTACGGTACCTATTGTAGAACATTGTGAGACAAAATTATAATTATGGTTAACATTTCAATCAGTATGCATCTAAAATTTGTAAACATGTCATTATGTCAAAATATAACCCATTGAAATCTTCGAAACACAACACAATAGTTAAATCGAATAAAACATATTATTAAAAATATTTTCCTTGTTTCTGTGCTTCGTTTCTATAGTGTTATGACCTATTTATGTCCGGTGATTTTAAAGATATCATTTTTTCATAATTCAAATGTATTTGAAGTACAGGGCTTAAAAATTGGAAAACCACAATTCGAAATATAGGCTATAGAGTTCATTATTCATGTTATTAACCATGTTAAAATATCGGTGTTGTTTTATTATTTATAGCAAATTGGATTTGCTTTTTCAATTCATATCCATGTAATGAGAAATCAACCTTAAATGGTAACAATCTACATATCTACAAATTAAGTTAATAAATGTCAGTCCAAAGTCAGAGTATATTTGTTTTCATTTGATGTTTCTTTCCGGTTCTTTTTCCTTGAATACAAATGTACATACAAATTAAAGGAGATAGGAGTGTTTTATTTTGTTTTTTTTTCCTTAACTCTTAAAAAGAAAAACGAAATACAAAAATATACTCTCTTTTTTTTTTCTAACAAAACAGGAAAGTTACGAAAAAAACAACATTTTAATTTGATTTTTTTCTATTCTCTGCATAGGGCATTTAAAAAAAGTAATTTTCATTAATAGAGCGGTTTATCAGGAGGTAGGTTATATGAAGGCCGTCTCAATTTCCTGCATAGGTAGTTCTTCCATAAAATAAGGTTCTTTAAAAAATTGTTAGACAACATTCGAATTATGGTTAACATTTCAATCAATATGCGTCTAAAAATTTTAAGATTTCATTATGGGTCAACGAAAAACATGGCCTTGTGCAATGCCAAAATATAGGTATACACATGGTAAAGACATATTGTAGAATCGTGAATGTACATAGTTATATGTATAGTTGAAATTTTGGACAACCCGGCTATACATCGTTTTTAAGGAACTTTGTAAAGTTTATTTCTCTAATACATCGATGGATATTTTATCGTTCTTTTTGGTAAGTACCAAAGGCGAAAATTAGGAGTATGTACTATTTCTTATATTTCCCCTATTGTGAATGACGTAGATGTATAGGTGGGAAAATATAACCCATTAACATCTTCGAAACACAACACAATAGTTGAATCGAATGAAATATGTTGTTAAAATTTTTTCCTTGTTTCTGTGCTTCGTTTCAATTGTGTTATGACCTATTTATGTCCGGTGATTTTAAAGATACCATTTTTTCATAATTCAAATGTATTTGAAGTACAGGGCTTAAAAATCGGAAAACCACAATTCGAAATATCTGAGGGAAAATGCCGGCACATATTTGCTAGAGAATTCATTATTAAAATATCGGCTTTGTTTTATTATTTAGATCAAATTGTTTTTTTTTCAATTTAGATCCATGTAATGAGAAGTCAACCTTAAATGGTAACAATCTACATATCTACAAATTGAGTTAATAAATGTCAGTCCAAAGTCAGTGTATATTTGTTTTCATTTGATGTTTTTTCCGGTTCTTTTTGCTTGAACACATACAAATAAAGGACATAGGAGTTTTTTTCTTAACTCTTCAAAAGAAAAACGAAATACGAAAAATATTCTCTTATTTTAAACAAAACAGGAAATTTACAAAAAACAACATTTTAATTTGATTTGTTCGATTCTCTGCATAGGGCATTTAAAAAAAAGTATTTTTCATTACTAGCAGGGTTTATCAGGAGGTAAGGTTATATGAAGGCCGTCTAAATTTCATGCATAGGTAGTTCTTCCTAAAATAATTATTGGTTTTTGTAAATGTGAGTGTTACTTGTTAACATAGGTGAGGTACAATTATTTAAGAAAATAAATCAAATTATCTTTAATTCCTCTAACTTCCCCTGGTATACTAAGTGCCAACATATTCTTGGAATCAAAAGTTGTTAGTGATTTTCTAATTATTTTGCATTTAACTGTTTTGATTCGAGCGTCACTGTTGAGTCTTATGTAGACGAAATGCGTGTTTGGCGTACAAAATAACATGCATTGTATATGAGAACTGCTCTTTCTAAGCAGATTACACAGTAATGATAAGGTTCAGTTGAAATAAATCAGTGAATTGTGAAATATTGTCATTTCCACAAATGTGGCCGAAATAGTTTTAAAAATTAAGGATTTAAGAGATTTAAATACAATTTTTCTGTACTTCATGTTAATAACAATTAAAACTAAAACTATGTAGCATTGATTACAAACACACTGATCGCTGACCGCCGGATTACAATATTTAAAAATTCGTTATTGTTAAACATAAAGACATAAGGCAACTATTTTTGTTAGATTGAATAATCAAACCCTTCAAAATTTGTAAAAATAAATCAATTTAATTCAAATATGGATTTGCAAGTTATTCTTATAACTTGCTTGAGCGAGTTACGATACATCTGAAAATCGAATGGAAAACATTACAAGCAAAACAAAGGCACGACAGCTAAAAAAGGGAGCTCTTCATCGGATCAAGGATAGAACCGTAACAACTAGCTATAAATATTGATTTCAAAATCTCAGTGTCAGATGCTCAGATCTACATCTTAAATACGTACGCAGACAAAACAAAATGCAAAATATCAAAATGAAAAGTGTACGTTTAGTGTTAACTCGTTGCACGATAGCTAGGAAGGGACAATATACATGATATACTAGGCAAATACGCCTTATCATTTGGTCAATTACGTAACATTGTTTTCTATTCTCCAGAATCATACATTTTGTGCTTTTTTTGTTTCTGTAATCGTTTTGTTGTCTTTTAAATGTTTTCGCTGAACAGGCGAAACACAATTATGGCTACTTGACTTGGAACATGCCATTCGCTGACAAGATAAGTTAGAACATAATCAAAGGCTAGCCTTTTAAAAATTATTGATCACTTTACCATTCCAACAAACACATATTGTCAGCATTTAACAAATATCTTCCACCAGTAAAATTATGGCAATTGTTTCTTTCTCGATGTTAAATACACAAACTTGCAGTCGGCAATCAAAGTGAACGAGTAGTTAATTTCTTGCTATTAACGCAGTACATTAACACACAATTTGCAGCAGTTAATAATATAACAAACCGTTTCTATAGCGTGTGTACTTTAAATGTTAATACCATGCAATACCAAACAGTTGGTTACTCATAAGAAAATGATTGATGGTTCGCTACTTTGTCGTTTTTAATATACATTTAAGAAATATTTTGGCATACATATTAATTCTATAACCCTTGCAGATAGTCAATATAATCAGTTTTCATAGATTAATTATGACTTGGATATAAGCAACTATGGGACGTATTCCTGGTACGGACTTCAATGATGAGTAAAACCCATAAGGTATAGCAAGCTAGAAAAGGTAACAACATGACAAAATGTTAAACAATTCAAAAGAGAAAACCAACGTTCCAATTTATTATTAAATAGTTAACGAAAACAGATCTGACAGAAAGCGAATTAATTGTCTACATATTTTGTAATCTTATTATCGATGAAGGACTAAAAAGACCTGGGTCAATCAACGTCTACTTGGCCTTGACTACTTTAAAAAAAAGAATTTGTCAACGATCTAAGGTATAATCTGCAAAGCATAGATACAATTACAAGATAGGCGAAAGATATCGGAGGAACATTCAAACTCATAAGTACAAACTCATATAAATGGACATACATAACAGTCCAATCAATGAGAGTCGCACATACGTCATGCTGCAAAAAGCATACCTTTTTCTTTATTCTCTCATAGCAAATGTTTATAAACATGTTTTCTTAAAATGTGTTTGAAGGAAAGTTAACACTGGCGATATATTTTCTACAAAATGTGTTTCCATATAATTTCAAGCATTTCCATTCTCAATTTTATTCCTGTCGAAAAGTCCTATCCAAAAGACAAAATACGATAGGATTGGCTGCATTGTTGACAAAATACCCCCGCACTAGAATGTTGGATACTGGTCGGACAATATTTTGATACATCTTAGGATTGAGCATAATTACCATGAATGTGAAAATATACTACATATACCCTATATAGGAAATAGCGGTTGCTATCATAAGGCTTATTGTTAGTCGAATAGCATTTCAAAGATTGTGTGATGAACGAGTACCCTTTTTCTTTTCACTGTTAGAAAGTTTAATGTGCACTTTATATATTTTGTTATCCCCATTTTAAATAGTATATATTACCCGTGTCTCCGAATGTAAATTGGAAAACGAATCTGGATTCTTTACTAATGATTGGCTCCAATCTTTCTGGGTACAAATTTTACAACGTATTTTTCCACGGTAAAAGATACATATGACAACACCAGCTGAATCAATCATTACTAATATACTGTAATTAACTCCTACATTAAGTATGATCTGATACTTTATCATATATTTAGTACAAAATACAGCTATTTTGTATATCTAATAAAGGTTGTTTTTCCAGTCTGTATCACCTACCCTGTATCGCATACCCCGTATCGCATAGCTAAACCCGTATCGCATACCCCGTATCGCATGGTAAAACCCGTATCGCATACCTTTTTTTTTTTTTTTTTTTTTTTTTTTTACATAAAGTTTTTTGTTTTTTTTTTGCTTAAGAAAAAAATTCCTCAAAATAGGTCATTTTTTTTAATGACGTCATTGTTTGGTATGTAACGTCACGAACGTCAAGTTTTCATATTGTATGTGACGTCACGAACATCAAGTTTGCATATTTTTTGGCACACTAAATGCAACTATAAAAAATACAAAACACTCAAATAAATACAATAATAAACAAAATATTTTTAAAACAGCAGCAGGCAAATGGTAAGGTAACCCAGGTGCTTTGTATAAGCAGTTATTTTAAGGCTTTGAACCAAGACAAAAGCAGAACTGAAGGTAACCCAGTGCTAATCTATCGGGATCAGAAAACAGTTCATATAATATAATACTCTTCTGTTGAAATATATGATAAAGCGTATAATACATGGCAAAATCCGTATCACATGCCGTATCACCCTCGACCAATATCATCCCTCGGGCCTAAAGGCCCTTGGGCTGATATTGATGTCTCGGGATGATACGACATATGATACGGATTTTGCCATGCATTATTCTCTATCTAATAAAATTATACAATTTGCCGATAAGGTACAAAATATCTGTTTCTTTTACGTTCAGACCATAAAATATTACTGCCCAAATTGACAATATCGTGGATAATTTTACCAGACTGGCAGATATGACATTCGACCTTTGGGAATTATCAAAAAGGACGTGCAAGTTTTTTACAATTATCTTATATCTTTCAATAGCAATAGAAGTCAATAAACAGCCGGAGGCCACTGTAACCATGTGACTTAGAAATCTAAAGACTTTGCAAGCAACGACAGATGAAAATGTGTAGTTGTATCTTATAACAAAAATCTCAAAAGGCATACAAAACAAACATGCTGTTAAATCGATAGAGGCAAGCCAAATGATGAATACTCGAACGGAATATTTACAGATTATTGAGTTACACATTCACATGTGTTCAATTTGTCTCATTGGCATATTTAGGGTGCGTTTAAATATGTATTTTAGGTTAAAAATGAACAACCAAAGGTATCTTGGGGTAACTTTTGTTGACAATTTGTGACATAAATGTGATCATTGTTGACCTTTCGTATCCATATCTTACACACGCTTTTTATTGATGCAAGGTGAATAGTAAATCAACCATCCTCACGCATATGTAATCGGTATTGTTTAAAGTGATTCGATATTAACAATGTAATGTTTAATTATTTTTCGAATAATCGCTGGAATATAGTATTGAAGGGATCGAGCATGCTATATTCTTTCTTGTTTGTCTTAGACTGAATTACTGTTTTAAAACAAATTTTCTACAAAATAAACTAAATTATGCTTATTTCAGTAAGATTAAGAAATTTCAACCATTGTCTTTATACCTTATAAATTTAAATGATATACCAGTTCAAATCATATTTGACATTAAACACAAACCTGAATATTCTTTGTTGTCTATGTACATGTACGTCTACAGATGATAAATAGTGTATCCCTATTTGATATATTGTTATAGTAGAAAGTTCTTATATACATTTACAACAATAAGCAATAAGATTGTTCATATTACGTCACGCCCTACAGATCGTGCATCCATTACAATATAGTATTTGAGAGTAACCAGTCAACTTGTAGTTTGAGAGCAAATGGGTATTTATCTGAGTCAGAATTTTTTGAAATTTAACACTTTTAGGTATAGGGAAAATATAGATTTATTTTTTTATTGTCATCTGGGGTTGAACAAAACATGTTTTCATCAAATTCGGGATCACAATATTTTTTTAGGAAAACCATAACCCACCCTTTGTGTTCTGCAAAATGTTAGGTATTTATTTTCGTTCATCCTATTTTTATTAGAACAATTGTTTTTCCAAATAATTCATTTTGATAACAGTAGCTAAAAGGGTAATTTCGTGTTATGCATTTCGGGTACAAATGACTCTATTATATTTCGTTTGTTAAATAACATATTTTTGGGGCACAATCTTTTTTTTTCTGTAAAAACTACAGTATTATTTATATCTGTTGTTTTGTTCACATATCGTTGTCAATATTATGGAATTGTATGCGACTATCATACAGGTGAGAAGTTGAGCTAGCTATAAAACCAAATTTAATCCACAGTTTTCTTCATGAGAACATGATTGTACCAAGTCAAGAATATGACATTTGTTTGATGTGTTTCAGCTTTAGATTTTGCCATTTGATTAGTAACTTTCCTGTTTGAATTTTCCGTCAGAGTTTAGTATTTTGGGGATTTCACTCTTTTATACATGTATATTGTTATAAAGTAAGTATAAAAATGAACTTGGTTTCTATAGAGCAGAATTTTAAAAACGACTTGAAATTTTCCTACACAGTAAAAATGAAATCTCAATATTTTTAAGGTTTAGACATTACTAAGTAGTTAAGCATGTGTTTCCATATGTCGACTTTTCGACTTTCACTATATTTCTTTCGTCATTAAAATGTAAAGATGTGGGGAATCTTTAAATTTTGCATGTATATGGAGTAGATCAAATCTTACTCATTTGTAGAAAATTCCAAAATGATGTCACTTCAACGTCATAGTTCATTCTTTTCACGAAACATGTGTTTTACGAAGTTCACATATTAGTGAATCATTAAATAGGGTTGATAACTATCAGCATTATTTACAATATTCACGTCATAACAAACATATGTAATAGGTACCAAGTTTTTATGAAAACAACGTTCTGTTACACTACTCAAAAATTCAAACTGACATTGGATGGACAGACGGACGAATGAACAGACGGATATATTAACAGACAAACAGATGAACAACAAACCTTGAGTCATAATATCATACTATTAGAGGAAGCAAACAGAACTACTATCGCAGACGTTCCCTAAGTAGATTATTTAAAGGTGGTTGTGGACTGTATACTAGTACTACAATTCAAAAGTTTCGGTGTTGAAGATGTATTAATCACAAGGAACGCGATGATAATAATTTCGCATGCCAGACGCGAGTCAAAATCTTATTTCAGTATATACTATCCCATTGTTTGAACACTGTTGGAAACGATTGACATTAATACAACGTGAGAATTACTGTCAGGTACGTTTATTTTATTTTCCAGTAAAATTTGGCCGAAGAAAACAGTTTTATTTCTTTTTCATAATGTAACTTTTCCTGCACCAATATGCTATGCCTTTTTCTATATAGCAAACATTTCATAAAAGTTTTATTGTGAACTGTATTTGACCATTACAAACGATATGAAAAGTAGAAGGGAGTCGATAGATACCAAAGTGAATTCCCCTAGAGTCTCTAGAAATAATTTTCAATTAAAAAAAAATAAAATCTTAAACTTGTTTCTAAATTTAAAGCCTTGCAGCTTGCCATATCTAACCTCTTGGTCATATCTTTTGCATGTGCTGATGAAGTCTCGTTGTTCTTTTATTTTGGTCTTGTCAAGGATTGTTTTACATCTCTCTAGTATTTAACAAAGAACTAACACGACGGGTTCCGTATACGGTGCAGGAAATGCTTACCCTTCCGGAGCACCTGATTTCACTCCCGATTTTTAGTGGAGTTCGTGTTGTTTCTTATTTATTATTCATGACTGTTGATGTAAATGTCCTTTGGTTTTGTGAGTCTTTGTTTACACCTTGGTTTTGATTGTTATTGTGTTCTTTACCCCAGATAATTGACATCTACAATTACATACCACAGGGAACAAAACTTTAAGCACAAACTTCTGTCGTCATTTCTCCGTAGATTCCTTACCATTGACTGGAAAGAGTTTATTCGCACGGTTTGTATCGTTCTTAATTACACATCAACCAATACGTGAGTTAAGCGTCTGTATCATGCAATCATCTATGTCACGAGACACATAAGGCTGGATGCTATTTTCAAAAGGCTTTCATTTTGAATTGATGAAGCCAACACATTGAATACTTCATGCATTTTGTTTGAGAAAATCCTATTTGAACTTTTGTTGGTTCTACATTTAAATGCCTGTCGTTAGATGAGAGCCAAAAATCAATCATATATTGCTGAATGTTGATTACGTCATATGACTTATCGATTTTCAGAAGTAAAAGGACGGTCGTAATAATATGGCCCATGATCTCTGTACCCTTCCTGAGAACCAAAGATCATCCCGATTGTTTTTGTTTTGAAATTATTCAGATATCGTTACAATTCCTAAATAATGTATACGTATATTCGCATCATTCGGCGGTATTGTCAAACAGTGTCAACACATGAAATCTAAAGTAGTCTTATTTTCTTACGAATGTTGATAAAACAGAGTTGAAATATTAAATTAACATTTTTAAAGTCATTTGGACTTTAATTAAAATCGACAGTATTTAATGACTGTCTATTATTTATTTTTAATTTATTGAACCATAAAATTAATTTTTGACTCTTCACATTGAACAATCCAAGAAGCGGATTATGTAAAATGTGAAGAGTCAAAAATTAATTTTATGGTTCAATAAATTCAAAATAAATTATTGCCATTCATTATAAATAAATTTCTATCAAAAATAAAGCTCAAAGAACTTTTTATATTATTTATATTAACAATTACAACGTACACACATGTTGGCGTATGAATACACAACGTCAGCGGAGTGGGCGTGTCGCCATAAAAATTGACAACATTGAAAATAAAACTAATAGTTTTAACCAATCAGAAGACAGTAAATACACCAAATTTATTTATTCCTTGTTAATACATACAAATGCAGTTTATGTCATGATTTTCATTTAAATATGGGTCGCGTTGGTCATTCGGTGTTTCAGGCTGCAAAAAATGAATATTTCAGGTTTAAAAAAGTTGATTCATTAGTTGTGTTGTGCTAAATGCCTAAAGCAAATTTTAAAAAGTTTCTTCCAGAGGCGCATCTAGGGGGGGGGGGCCTTGGGGTCCCCGGTCCCCTCTTTCGTGAGAAAAATTTGGTTGATTATATAGGGAATCATTGAAACATGACTGGAGCCCCCACCCCCTTAGGAAAAGTTCGCCACTGTCATCTATTACTTTCGTAGTGCTAAATCCCTAACATACCTTTCCTAACCAGCTCATGATTTGTAAAGTTTTTTATACGGAAAGGAAAACTATTGGAATATTGGGAACGAATGAACGTCCGATATAATTATATTTGATTCATATATTACTTAATCGTTTATTTCCTAGATATTACGTATTTCAAATATTATTATTGATAGACGATCACGATCATACGAAAGATAGAAACCATTGAAAAATTGGCGGGAATGATTCTCTCCAGAATTTTTACTTACATAACATTTGTACGTGTTTGGTTTTTTTTAAATATGAATTGATAACATTACAAATGTATTATGTATGTATGTAAGAGTGCATATTGACCCTTTATCGTTCTCGAAAAGTGGAGATTTTGGAAAAATCTGTACTTCTCTATTTTGCTAATAACATTAAAAAGGAACAATAAAGATCTTCCTTCTAAATACTGGATGCCTAAACTTCACAAAAAAACTTATTTAATGATGAGGTATATTCAAGCAATGATGTCATGCAAATGTGGATTCTTAAAAATTTCTAAATATGTACGCCAAAAACTTCAATCACAATCATTTTTGTTCGTAGTAATATCAAAACTCTAGACTTTTCGACGCTTAATGACTACTAGTTAAAAGGTTTTAAATTTAAATTTTACTTAGTCATGTAAATTGTTTTGATTATGGGTTAGATGCAGATAAAAACCAGCGGCAAGCTTACCAAATTTTTTTTTTAGTCTTTTTGGTAAGTTTTTATTCTAATATTACGCATAATCAATTAACAAATTGACTACGTTTACATCGACTCATTAAACAGAACGTTTTGAATAATACTGGGAATTGAAGATACAAATCTTGTTATAGGTTTTAAATAATCAGAGTTTGTGAAAAAGACGCTTATTCTTATATCAAATACACCAATTATGACTTTATTAAAATCCTATATTCTTCTCTTGATCAACATAACTTGTTTTTATGCCCCACCTACGATAGTAGAGGGGCATTATGTTTTCTGGTCTGTGCCTCCGTTCGTCCGTGCGTCCGTTTGTCCATCTGTGCGTCGTACCGTCCGTCTGTGCGTCCGTTCGCCCGTCTGTGCGTCCGTTCGCTTCAGGTTAAAGTTTTTGGTCAAGGTAATTTTTGAAGGAGTTGAAGTCTAATCAACTTGAAACTTAGTACACATGATCCCTATGATATGATCTTTCTAATTTTAATTCCAAATTAAAGTTTTGACCCCAATTTCACGGTCCACTGAACAAAGAAAATGATAGTGCGAGTGGGGCATCCGTGTACTTGGGACACATTCTTGTTATTGGATGATTTGTTTGTATACTCATAGGAAACCTTCTAAAAGTTTTAAGAAAAAAAGACTTTTTCAAGGTTCTTTAATTTCATTTTAAGATATATTGATGATGCAAAGTCACTCAAATAACTTACATTACATTTTATGTTTGGACACAAAATATTTCAGTGAACTTAAAATAAAGGGAACTATTAAACCAAGAAGATCCGATTGATATCTTAATATGTTTTCCAATGTTGACATGAATAGACAACTTCAAATTAGACTAAATGACGAACGTGGTGATTTTAACTTATAAACCAGTAAATCAGCACTATACCCTTTACCCAAATCGTATGGCGTTTACATATATCAATCAATGCGTACAACTCGTCCTTGTTAGGGACGACATCAAAAGTTCAATGAAGGATAAAAAAAATCTTAATTTATATAGTTTTTTTACTGACCCCCCTACCCCCCTCTTAACTTAATTAGGGAACTATTGATTGATCAATACGGATAAATGTTAAATCGATGTCAATTTATACAAAACTTGCAGGAATTTGAACCCACCCACCCCCAAACAATTTGAATAAAGTTTTTTATCCTTCATTGATTTTTTTATGTCGTCCCTTATCATTATATGGTATTCAGATGTTTGTCAACGATACAAATGCAACTCCAATGTAATTTTAAAGCAGAGCAACTGAAATCAACAATAATGAGTATTTACTTATCAAAACAGCTTTCTATTTCTGATTTTTTGGAATTTTTATAAACAGTTAACTATAATAACGATACTTCATGAAAACACAGAAGTGCTGACTAATATGCTTAAAAGATATGAACGAAGTCAATTGTGCAAATATTATTAATGAAACTGTAATGCTTCCGACAATTTGTACTTTTATTCCTTAATTTTGATATTAGAAAAATCATGAAAAATTATTTATAATGCAATATTTCTGCAACCAAAACTTTCAAATAATCGATTTTTTTTCTGTTTAGTTAACGAAAAAAGATGTGCACCATCTGGATACCAGTGAAAGTTAATATGGGTTTTTTTTTAAAGTTTACATGCAACAAAATCGTTTTATAACAAATGATATTTTTCTGTATTTCCATACAACAATTTCACAGTCTCGTTTGTTGAGGAACATCATTGTCTCAATATGTTACAGAGTTTTATCGTGTTGTCACTTTTGTTCGTCTTAATTTTTTCCTTGGAATCAAAAGACGGAAAAGGTAAGATCATTCATTTTTTTTATCATACGATAAGAAAGTATATAATATGAGAAATGTCACTGGGTCATTATATCATTAGTTTACATTTCACAAATGTGTTTTAATAATTACAGTTGTTATCATGGAAGGTTACAAGACGATGAATAAAAATACGAATTGGAGAAATTAAATGAAACAAAAGTTAACAATATGATATCAAATAACATTTTAAAATACTTTGGTTTCGCCATTTTTAGTAATGAGTATCGATTTATCTTGAACAGGCAACATCAATTAACTGCAGTCTTTTACAACTGTCTGTTCTATTCCTTCATGTTAAAATCCAGCTGGTGTAACTGCTTTTACTACATAAGTTCGAAGACTTGTATTTTTGACATTTGCTTATTTCAATATTTGTCTTAAGGAAATAAAAGCATGACCAATTTGGCTTTTGGAAAGAAGTGATGAAATCTTTCTAATCATAGGCATCGAAAGTTAATTGTTTTTGAAATTGTAGGTTTCGGTGTTTCTTAATTGTGAAGAGTGAATGAAATCATGTTCTTAGTATAGGATTAACCTTTTGTCTACGCCTTTTTACAGCTCACACCAAATAGTTTATATGAATGATTTACAAATGCCCCAAAGCACATTTATCAGCTTTAAAGAATTTGTGATGAATTCTGACTAAAAGTTAAATTTTGAAAGAATTAAACAATTAAATTAAATCAATATGAAGTTTTAACGTTATTTGAGAATATTAAAAAAAAACTTCAAATTAATACTTATACAAAACATTTTTTTTTTTAAACAATACAAGACAAAAAAATATATTAATCTTTTTAGCTAAATATACTATTTTAAAATCTCAGATTATTTGAAAAAGGAAATTAGCTAAACTTTGAATATAGTTCAAAAGCATTGGATTCTAATAGTTTCCTGACAAAAAAAAGTAATAACTGCAGTAGCGGATCCAATATTTTTTATAAAAGGGGGAGATGCGCTGACTACAAAATGAGGGTGGCCCGCTCCATTTATGCTTCATGGAATCCCTAAATTATCAACCAAACGTTTCCAATAAAAGAGGGGCGGTGTCTTGTTTCCTTAAATCTTATGCAAAGGATTGTTCTAACAAAGACTTTAAAATAAAATTTAGTTGTAATTCAAATTTTGAATTTATTAATTAAAACTGTACATAAACCAAAAAAATAACTCCTCTCTAAAAAAATGTATATGATTTACATTCAACAGGCTATTATTGGAACTTGGAATTATTTTTAATTATGGAATTAGCATAATTTCTTGAACTTGAAATTTTTAATGAATTCCATGTTTATTTGGTATTTAAATGTTTTGAGTGGTTCATAACACTTTCTATAAAATGTATTTCGTATAGATAGTGTTGTGCGCGGCACAGTACATTCTATTGAAAATGTTCTATCTTATTTGTAATAGAAATTGCTGTGCGCAGCAAAAAACATTAAAGCACAGAATAAACATGGAATTTATTAAAAATTTCAAGAACAATGCAAATTCCATAATTAAAAATAATTCCAAGTTCAAATAATAGCCTGTTTTTCATCCTTACAATCAAGAAACTTTTCTTGCAAGTTCATTGTACTGTTGTGTCATCTAATGTCTAAATCACAATCTTTAATATTTTCCAAAATTAAAAGAAAGTCCTTACATCACTAAAACTTATCCATAAATGAAATAGCTAATAAAGAAAGTCATGCATTAATTGCAAACATTGCACTGACATTGGAACTGATTTTTAAATGGAACCAACCAAGAGATCATTTTATCCTTGAGCACTTTACTATAGTCTAAGTTTGTAAGAGAATGATAATCCCTTTCTTCATTATACTTATTTGCAATTGGATGGGTAATTGAAATAACGTGATATTAACTTTTGTAGATAGGGCTTAAAAAAGTTAACTAAAATGATTAAAAATATCTTATAGGTGCAACAGGTCAATAATAGGTATAAATATGAAGGAAAATAAATATTGACAACAATTTAAATTGAACAGTTACATTGATAATACGAATCTGATTTGGATTGATTAAGAATGTTCCGACACGGCATATGGATGGCACGCAAAAATAACCTAATTTAAAACACATTATCAAATATTGTAATTTCAGGTTTGAGAACATATCGAGAATCAGAAGAGAAGAATAGAGTTGGTGACATTTTACACGAATTACAAGGTAAAATTACCGTTTTCGGTTCCTTTTGTATATTCATAGCTAGTTGTACATCTTTCAAGAAATCCTCTTATGCTAGTTCAAATGTGAAACTATTGTACAACTTTTGCATCACGGATTTTATCGAAGGCTGAACAAAATTGCTTTAGATTTTTTTCTCTTAAATGATCCACTGCTTATCAGAGAGGAGGAAGCTACTAAAGAGATATTTCAAGATGAATATCACTTTTCAACAATATTTCAACATAACACATGCAAAAAATCCTTTGCTATACAAATATAACAATATTCTTTTTAAAAATTAATCTTTATTTTTGAACATTTATACGGATGTTTTATCTTCTATCTTAAAACGCGTAACAGAAGTTTTTTTTATTATTTTATGTTATTATTTTCGCTTAATTTATCCATCGTGACATGCATGTAATAAGTTCAGATGTGGGGGTCTATTTCTTCAATTTTGAGTTCCAAGTCGGAAGTATGACAGTTGTTTTCAATTCGTATGATGTGTTTAAGCTTTAAATTTTTCCATCTGATATCCGAGGCTTGCGTTCAAGGTTGCTTCATTAATATATTACACTAAGTGTGTCATATGATAAAAAAGCTATTCTTTAAACAAATTTGTCACAAATATCATTCCATTAACGGAGGTTGTTTAAACTCAAATACAAAGCATTAAATAAAAAAACATTCAAAATATTTAAATTAAGTTTCCAACATTTTAATTAAAACAAAATAAACGCTATAATTTGATTTCTTACAGAAACATCATAACTATTTTTATTTATAGGAATATGTTTGCATGAAAAAGACAGAGACGTTGCACAACTGAAGAAAGATACACAATTTATACTCAAAAGTAAGTATATGATAATTTTACATGTGTATATGATTTTATTTTTTTTACTTTTAAAATATCTTGTAGAAAACGCCTAGTTAAAAGATTTTGAAAATGAGAAAGGATCAATAAAATAAAATTTGAGCTACCATCAAAATATAGGCAAGATAATGACAAAAATTAACACATGGCATTTAAAGGAAAACAAGCAGTCTTTCTGAATAGACTGGCACCTACAAACAAATGTACATTAAATCAACCGAAAAAAGACAGCGATGGTAGCACCATAAGCGCAGGCTAAAACTGTTTACCGCTAATGAAAAAAATTAAAACCAGAGCAGCACAACGAGTGTATTATTGAACTAGGTACTAATGACCCCCTGGAGCACATGAGTTTGGCCCGATTTGTGGTCAGTTTTGTGTTAATCAGTCGTTAATACCGAACTCATCAAACATACCAGAGTTAAAATTGTATTCACAAGACGTGCGCTTAAGTTACAAATTAACTATAACAAGCACTGTTATACATTATAATTGTTTTTCTGATGCTTCCTGATTTGCAATTGATCCCTTTGCCATGGTTGCATAGTTGCTTTTTTGACATACAACCATACAAAAACTTTGGAATACCAAAATCACTCATTCTCACCATTTTCGTGATAAATAACAAGTAGGGAAATGCCTAGTTTAATAATCACGTATGTAAAACAAATTGTATCAGATTAAAAGGGATTACTGTATTTGTGTTATATTCAAATACTGTCTTTTGAATAGATATTGCCGTGTATAAAGATGTAATAAAGATGAACAAACTGTTGAAAAAGGATATAACATGGATCTTAGAAGGTCAGTATAATTGTGTAAGCGTTACATATACATATAAAATTGAGAATGGAAATGGGGAATGTATCAAAGAGACAACAACCCGACCATAGAAGACACAACAGCAGAAGGTCACCAACAGGTCTTCAATGTAACGAGAAATTCCCGCACCCAGAGGCGTCCTTCAGCTGGCCCCTAAACAAATATATACTAGTTCAGTGATAATGAACGCAATACTAATTTCCAAATTATACACAAGAAACTAAAATTAAAATAATACAAGCAAATGTAGAAAAGTCAATATATTTTCCTTAGAGGTTTATACATAGGAAAAGTAAATCAACAAATTGAAATATTACATCTGAGCAAACGTAAGGAAATCTCTTGCACTAGAAATAGAAACAGTGTTAGGCTGTGGCTAATGAAAAAAATGTTATAACTAACACTACTGACTACCCATTAACTGAAATAGTAACAATTTTTATTATAACCCGAAATGTATCAGCAGTCTTGTAGCAAATCATTCGATACTTTCACAAATATATTTTTATTATTAAAAACAATTTGGGATTAGCTCCATCCTACAGCCATGATTTCTTTCATTTTTCTGGTTTTTGCTTAATAAAATGATGACTATTAAACAGTGGTATACTAATGTTGCCTTCTTTATCCCAACTCCATCCCTTATTATGTTTTCTCCTATTTGCTTTATCAGCTCTTCGACGTGTTCATATAATTTCAAGCTAATATCTTATGAAATTATATGCTAGCATCCGGTGTAAACAATCGGTAGTGTTAGTGTTATTCATCAGACACCATATTAATATTTAGTTGCGAATGTAAGTTAGAGAAAATGTTGATGGTTTACAACAGAGGGGAAAGATACCAAAATATAAAAAGAAGACGATGTGGTATCATTGACAATGAAACAATTTTCCCGAAGGTTCGAATGACACAAAAGGCTATTTAAGTTCAGAGATAAAACAAACTGGAAATATCACAGTAAGAAAATATAAGACTAACAACACAGCATTCAACTCCAAATGTGTCTCCCGTCGTTGTGAAAAGAGGACGGAATTGTGGTAACAACAATGGGAACAATATAAAAAAAAATAAACATTTCAGTAGACAGGACTGGATATACTCAAGTCGTTGATGTAGAGGCTTTATATCAGGAATTTGTTAAAAAAAAAGGCAATGCAATGTGTTAATGTAAATTTACTTCTCAACAAAAGGCATACACAAGCATGCTTAAATTAAGTAATAACGAATCAACAGATTTGGCTAACAAATTGCATATTAATTTTATAGAGTCTCGTGGCGAAAAGGAAATTTCAAGGATAGTCAGGCTGTTAAAACGTGAAGTCAAAGGTAAATAGAACACATTGATATGTATTGTGTCAATATGTATTTTTTTATTACAGTGCATGTTAAAAAAATTGGAGAACACAGAAAAGGAAAATTTAGATTATTCAATTGCTTATTCTGATACCTTTGATAACTATTTAAATATGAAAATAAATATTGTTACGTTCAATAGAGATGTTTGTGTCTATCAAATATATAAAACTGTCGTGAATATAAATTGCAGGGATATGTATAGGGTCTGCAAGGGACTGCGCTGAGATTAAGAAATATAAAGCAACCTCTGGTGTCTACGAAATATTCCCTACGAAAACAGAAGGAGTAAAAGCTTATTGTGACATGGATACAGACGGTGGAGGATGGACAGTACGTTCTTTTTCAAATATAATATAACTACATTAGATGTATGTTTCATTCTTATGCGTTATTTTGATTGGCCAGCAGCAATCTCGCGTCATTTTTCATTTTAAAATGAATTGAAACATACATGATGACACACGTTTCCAAAATAAAGTGCATATTCAAATACAAGGAAAACAGGATAGGAATAGTGTTTTCATGACCATAGCGAAAAAAAATGTAATAATAAGTATTGAATGCTTCATTAAGTAATTTCATAGGGTTGTAAAAGCGTTGACCGTGCGTACATTTTTAGAATGATGCGTTATCGCGCTTATGGAAAATGTATTTCGGTTAACGCTTTAACAACCCAATGACATAAAGAAGCATTCAATTATCACATCAATTTATATCAAATTTTTCTCATCAGGCTCACTAAGAAGTCTGTTTCTAAACTAAAAATGTGTATTATGCTATGAGTATGAATTATACAATAGAATGCAACATAAATTAAGTGCGAGCGATTCGAAGCAAAGGAAAATAACCTGCTAAAGTCTTTCGATATTGTACGTTTTTAAAAGACTACATAAAGAGTTAAAATATACATTGTTTTACAGTGAAGATTCAGTATACTAGTAAACATTGAATAACTGTGTATCATAATTTATATATACAACTCGTCTAAACATCAACCCAACAATGTTAGATCTGTAAATTTGCTTTTGCAAATTTTTGGTTCTTCCCTCGCCAAGATTCGAACCCATGCTACTGTGCTACTGTGATATCGTGACACCAAATCGCCTGCACTGCAGCCGTCCCGCTAGACCACATGACAACCTGGGCTACAGTTAATTTGTATAGTCAGTGATTATGTAGAATCCCTAAAATTTTCAGGGATTATGTAGAATCACTGGCTAGTTTAGGGGTTCTATATAATCACTAAAATTTTCAGGGATTATGTATAATCACTAGAAAAAATGTCAGTGATTAACATAATAACTGAAATGAAGAAATAGTTTTATTTATAAAGAAAATGAATAAAAGTCAAATATTTTTTTCTATAAAATCATAATAAAACATCATTAAAAACATTATTTGTAAAATGTTAAGGACAATATATCAAAATGATAACCCAATTTGTTTTTTAATTTTAACATGTTTAAGCACAATATATTAAAATGTTTAACACAATATATAGAGAATAATACATGGCAAAATCCGTATCGCATGCTGTATCACCACGAGAAACCAATATCAGTCCCGAGGGCCGAAGGTCCCGAGGGCTTATATTGGTTGAGTAGTGATACAACATGCGATACGGATTTTGCCATGTATTATTCTGTTTATCATATATATTGACAGACTCAGGTTCATGGAATATCCGGTGTGGTTTTTTTTTAAATCTTCCGGAAATATAAAGAAGAAAAGAAAATATGATTTTCCTGTATTTTTTCAGCTAACTTTTTTTTTACAGACTTCCTTATTTGCTGAATATCCACATCGTAATGTCCTCTATAACCCTATCACATTCTCAATATACTTTTAAGGTAGATAGGGTGTCTTCTGCCATCTTGGATTTTGAAATACCAGAAAACAAGGTCTATATCTTTGATAAAATGTGCAAATTTTGAGACAAGTAGGTAATTCATGTGCAAGATTTTTCATTATAATATAGAATATACAATGTTTTATCATATTTATGGTTGTATTTTACCATTAACCGAATACTTTTGTTTGATTCAATTTTTTCCAACTTTGCCAAATAAGGGGCGATAACTCAAATGCAAGGGCAGATAATTCAGATTGTGTTATTTTTACAATAGAATGTGTTAGGAATTTACCCATTTTATTATGTAGCAAGAAAACGAGTTCGGTGACCCCCATTTTTCTTTTTCTTATCTGAAAGAATAATATTGCAGCCATCTTCTCATATTTTATCGAAAAATTCTATGGTGTAGTTTTCGTTTTAATGAGGAAAATTGAGTTTCCCATGCATATTCTATACTAAATCTGATAATTTTGCACAACCTTTAGTGTGAAAATAAGTCCGGTGACCCATTCTTTTAATTAATATTTCGAAACAAGCAGGTTATAAACTACATTTTGGCAAATTATCAAAAAATTCTATGGATTATAATTTAGACACCCCATCTACCTTAAGACCATGTATTTAAACAATTCTCTAAGTAAACGATACTGTCCTGTCATTTCAACTTCATGTGGAGCAGGATCTGCTTACCCTTCCGGAGCACCTGAGATCACCCCTAGTTTTTGGTGGGGTTCGTGTTGTTTATTCTTTAGTTTCCTATGTTGTGTCATGTGTACTATTGTTTTTCTGTTTGTCTTTTTCATTTTTAGCCATGGCGTTGTCAGTTTGTTTTAGATTTATGAGTTTGACTGTCCCTTTGGTATCTTTCGTCCCTCTTTCTTTAATAAAAAAAAATATAAAAATTATTACCAAGTAACAACATGACTGATTTATACTAGTTGAAATGGATAGGACATTTTTTTAGTGGGAACAGCATCTGGACGTCATAGATCAAACGTTGACGTCATTCGATTGATGACGTAACGCCAGGTATGTGATACGGGGTATGCGATACAGGATAGGTGATACAGACTGGGGAAAAAAACTTTATTAGATATACATAATTGCTGTATTTTGTACTTAATATATGATAAATTAAAATAATATGCTTCACATCTGTTTTTACAACAATATCCACATTTTGAAAAACCTTTTCCTTCACATATCGAATAAGATTTTACGACATGCCTAAGAGAAATAACGTGTTCAGTAAAAACATCTGAAGGGTATTCCCAAAAAAAGGGAATTAGCAACCCCAAACTGGTTTCAGCAAGATACCATGTTTTGTGGCCAGACACAGAACAATTGCCATTAAGTTTTTGGGGTTTCCCTTTCTTTTTTCACTCCATGGAATAGCTATGAGAATATTACACCAAATGTCAGCTTCCTCTAAAATTTTGTTTTATTTGTCAGTTTGAAGTTCATGTTCATTTGAACAAAAACCAACAAAAACCTACAAAACAGATGTTCCATAATCTTCTCATAATCTTCTTCAACATTTGTTTAACGACGTACCACAAATAACATGCTCTGTAGATTTACAAATGTAACATGAATATCCATATGATGCTGGCTTTTAAGAAACAAAAAATACATGTAACGTTATCCCTATAAAGGGAATGTTAATATCATTAATTTTGAAGTCTTCAACTGTATCTCGAAACCCTGTGTTGGTTATTTCTTTTAAATCATCCTCTGTGTTTAAAAGCAAAATTATTTCATCTGGCAAGGAATATGAAAGAAAAAAATTATAACTTGTCTATAATAAAAAAAATTATCAAACAAAGGATCCATAAGTTATTGATAATCCCTGAAATCATATTAGGGAATTTGTAGAATAATTATTACAATGTTCAGTGATTATGTAAAATCACTGTTCATTTTAAGGGATTACATATAATCACTAATGATATTCGTGATTCTACATATTCCCTGAAAAGCAGTGATTCTACATAATCCCTGATTATACAAATTCACTGTAACATATACAAAGTAAATCTGAAAACATAAATTAACTTTAATAATTGTTTTATTGAGAATATTGATAACAGACAAGTTCAAAACAAACATTGACAAAGTGTTCTCTTAACATACCAAATATGTCAAAGTTTCATTAACGGTTGCAAATTATATCTATATGTAACAAATCCCATTAAGAATATGAAAAACCCTTATCTACATACATAAAACTTTGATGCGTATGGTTACGTCTTTATGCTGCTATATAAGACACACATAAGGCGCGTTAGCACTCGTCTCAGTTTACTTTAAAAAAAAAATATACAAGTATTAAATCCTTCAAAAAGATAACTCAGCAAGATCTTTCGAATGCGACACTCATTTATTGTCATGATATATATATAAAAAAAAAGAAGAAGTGGTATGATTGCCGATAAGACAACTCTTCACAACAGACCAAAATGACACAGAAATTAACAACTAGGTAGCCGTACGGCCTTCAATCATGAGCAAAACCCATACCGCATAGTCAGCTATAAAAAGCTATAAAAAAGCTATAAAGTTATTATCATTAGTCATGTTAGTGGCCAATACATAATAGCTCTCAGTTTACTGATGATGTGTATACTAGTATCAAAACTTTAAAGAGACAGCATACAATAAGATATTCTAAACGACATACAGATTTTTTTAAATCTGATTTTCCGAATTCTCTGACATTTTGTAAATTGCAGTTGTTGGCAAAATATCGATAGGAATGAGTTTCATCACATGGTTGGATATATTGCTTTTGCTTGATATTCTAGTTTCAATGTCATTATCTTATTAATTCATTGAAGATTATCCAGAAAAGGTATGACGATTCTGTTAACTTCCAGAGAACTTGGACAGAATGCGAAAACGGGTTCGGTTACGTCAATGGAGAATATTGGCTTGGTATGTATACTTAAAGCATATAACAAATAAGTATTATAACATATGATAGTAGTTCGCTTATTATAGTTGATGCGTTTCCCTCAGTTTTAATTTGTAACCCGGATTTGTTTTTTGTTTTGTTTTTTCTCAATCGATTTATGAATTTCGAACAACGGTATAAAACTGTTGCCTTTATTTATATGATTACAGCGTCTGCAAAGTCAATTCTCCCGACCAACTTTTTTAATTTATAATAAGCGATTTAAATAATTGGATATATTTCTGGTATAAAAATATCAAATGATCTTCCCTAACTTTCACTAGTGTGAAAAATAAATATGCATTCATGTAGCAATCTTGTAACCCCAAACAGGTGACATGTTCTGATTTAATTTTTATTTGAAATGTTGCCATTAAGACTATCATTATCAAATTATTATAAACAATCTATAAAGTTCATCAATCAATCGAACGTTAGCGCTTGTCATTTACTCAAAACTATGTTTCAATCGTAATATGAAAACACATTGCGTATAAGTTATACGTCTTTATTTAGGCAACAGGCATATTCATCGTTTGACGACCAGTGGTACATACGAGCTAAGAATAGATCTCACTGATAAAAACAACAAAAAAAAGTATGCTAAATATAAAACATTTGTTGTTGGAGATGCAACATCTCAGTACAAGCTGACGATTGGTGGTCATAGCGGCGATGCAGGTAAGACAGTTGTTGTTAACAATGCAGCATCATAACTCAAGCTGAATATAAACAGAATATAATAATTATCTCCTTACAATATTGTTATTTAATAAATACGTTTCTTCCAATTGAATTACGATCATATATATATATAATTTCTTGTCGAGTTTCGCTTTAATTTCAGTTTTTTTATATTATCATTTCTTCATCACTTGTATTGTGTTTGGGATTTTTAAATGTTCTGGCCTCGTGCATTATGGCAGAGACTTATATTGTCAACATGCACAATAGTCAGTATATTTTGAATCCTAAGCATACAAATTATATAAAGAAATTTTCCAATAGAATAAATTTTCATCACTGACTGACTCAGCAAAAGCAGCTTCTTGTAGAAGTAAATAAACTACACATAGAACGATGAACTTAAAGATGCAAATGCACTAAAGGTAACATACATTACATACGGGAAAATGTGCGCGTATTCAGTGCAAATGATATCGTTAGCATTTATACAGGTTTTTATGTGTGATTATAACGTATAACATATTTCAATTTCAGGAGACTCGTTGATTTACAGCAACGGAATGAAATTCAGTACTGTTGACAGGGATAATGATTTACACAGTTCCAACTGCGCCAAAAGTAATGGACCATGGTGGCTTAAAGGCTGTTCTTACAGTGCTCTAAACAGCCCATCTAGAAATAACTGGTATTGGCATGAAATAAGTGGTCATTACGTGAAGACGTCGGTGATGATGATACGGAAGATTTAGATATAATAAAATATTTACCTATTCCTTTTATGAATTATTTCGTCATGTTGGTATTTTAAGAAAGATACAGCTTTTGCTATGCAAGCATTTCATCATGTATTAATATAAATCATGAAGGAGTGGATTTAAAAAAACAACCTGATCGAATTATTATTTATTTTAATACTAACAAGAAAACAGTTGTTTTTCATTCGTTCGATGTGTTTTGGCTTCTGATTTTGCCATTTGATATGTGACTTTCCGGTTTGAGTTTTCCTTGGAGTTCGATGTTTTTTGTTTAACGATTTTCTTCATAACCGTAAATAATTTTACTATTACCTCAACTCAAATTCAGGCAGGATCTCTTAAAAAGGTACACTTTAAAATCGAACAAAAATTCAATGCAACATAATGTGACTATAAACATGAAATCGGGTCAGATTTATTGGCGGTTTCTAAGATTTTGATATTGTTTTGCTTATTTCAATCCAGGTTGTCAAGTGATAAAATACAAATAGTTTTATTTAACATAGAATGGACATCATTGCGTAAGACTCGGGTCATTTTTTTTTTATTTCTAAAACTTTATGGTAGGTTTTTGTTTGCTTATATGATGGTTTATAGTTATACTGTTATTGATTTCTGTCATTTTCATTCGCATTTAAAAATAGAAAAACCGCTATAAATCCGAGTTGGTTGACGGGGAAAAAAATTTGGAAATAGATTTATGGATTGATTGAATGATTGGTTAATCATAATAATTGATTATTGGTGTTGTAACGCCTCTTATATTTAGAACCTTTCTTTTCTACCTCAGGAATAGATTAACTAAGCTGTAATTGGCGAAACTTTTAGGATTTTTGTTCCTCAATGCTCTTCAACTTCGTACTTTATTTGGCCTTTTTAACATTTTTGGATTCGAGCGTCGCTGATGAGTCTTAAGTGGACGAAACGCGAGTCTGGTGCAAAGATAAATGTTCAATCCTTGTATTTATGATGAGTTTATTTATTATACGCACCACTTTTTGGCTATTTTGTTTTATTAGTGGTGGCCCGGTGTTCCCGGAGAAAACCATCGACCCTCGAAATTGTAGGTTAACCACACTTAATAAATTCTTAATATTTTAATCGATCTGTAAATTGATGAGTCTTGTTGTTTCCAAATTTATTCAAGACAACTAATGCTTTCCGAAACTGATTTATAGTTTAACAATTGACACGTACGTCTAAGCGTTTTTGTAAAATATGTATGGGAACAATCATATTACTAATAGAAGGTGTTCGTTATAACGTTGAGGACTGCTGCATGATGGTGAGTTTTTATATATGTTTTTGTTGAATAGTTGCTGTCTCAATGATGAATAATCTTTTTAAAACAAAAAAGTTTTCTTGTTTTAATGTAGATAAGACCGTTGGTTTTCCCGTTTGAATGGTTTTACACTAGTAATTTCTGGGGCCCTTTATAGCTTGATGTACGGTGTGAGCCAAGGCTCCGTGTTGAAGGCCGTACCTTGACTTATAATAGTTTACTTGTATAAATTGTGACTTGGATGGAGAGTTGTCTCATTGGCACTCATACCACATCTTCCTTTATCTATAAACATTATCTGATTTGATGGATGATTACGAATAAAATGTGGTCAGTCAATAGTTTTATCACTCGTTTTACCGGGGGTTTTGGGTGTGTTGTTACACCAATGTTGCAGCTTGTTAAGGAGGCAAATAAAGGCAACAGTAGTATACCGCTGTTCGAAATTCATAAATCGATAGAGAAAAAACAAATCCGGGTTACAAACTAAAAGTGAGGGAAACGTATCAAATATAAGAGAACTACGACACAACAGAAACACAACACCAAAATGTAACACACACAGAAACGAACTATAATGTAACAATGGCCATTTTCTTGACTTGGTACAAGGAAAAGCGTTTGAAATCATGTAGAACTCACCACATTCGATAAGTTCCTGTTCAAAGTCAGTAGTCGCAATTCAGTGATAGTGGGGTTTTTTTCAAATTTGTATATAAATCAAGCCGTTCATTTTCTTGACTTGAAATGGTTTACATTTCGCTTTGGCCTTTTATGGCCATTTGATAGCGTATGTTGTACGGTGACCTTATTCTACTCTGGTATAAAGTTTTCTTATTGAAACCATATCACACCTTTCTAATTAATATCAAAACATATTGTAATGAAGAAATAGAAGAACATAAGTTGGAGAGAAAAGTAAAATAACAAAAATACCGACCTCCAAGGAAAATTCAAAACGGAAATACCCTTATCAAATGCCAAAATAAAAAGCTCAAACACATCAATCAAATGGATAACAACTATCGTATTCCTAACATGGTACAGATTTTTTTTAACATGTTTTTTTTAAATTCTGAAAAAAGGGCACAATTATATACATGTATATGAAATGAGTAAAACAAACTGCTTCTGCCGTACACATTACATCATACGTCATAGCACCATACACTTTCTATCATTGCACCATAGGCCACAGATGCACCAAATTGTAAATAAGTCAACTATGCAGATGCAGCATTCAAGAAGTTAAGATCGTTTTATGTATTGTTTATGAGTTTTATTACATTTGGTTGGTGGCAATCTAAAGTTAAAGAACGGAAACGGCAGATTTGATAATTTCAAGCTCAGTCACTGTTGCTGCGAATATAGATGTGTCTTTAAAAGCTTCAATTTGATTTCTCGACAAATATCTAGTTTAAACTTCTACACTCGCGGTTCAAATGCGGTACCCAAATTCTTCAGGTTCAATAATTACCCCTAAGTAGATATAGGAAGATGTTGTATGAGTGCCAATGAGACAACTCTCCATCCAAAGTCACAATTTATAACAGTAAACCATTATAGGTCAAGGGACGGTCCTTAACACTGTGCCTTGGCTCACACTGAACAGTAAGCTATAAAGAGCGTCAAAAAAGTACTTGTGTAAAACCATGCAAACTGGAAACCTAACGGTCTAATCTATATAAAAATTCGAAAAACACCTGATTAACCACATCAACAAACGACATATACTGAACATCAGATTCTGGACTTATTAAATTATAATCCTGATACCTTTGATAACTATTAGTACAGGTACAACCAATTGCAGCGGGTTGAAACGTGTTAATGGTACCAAGCCTTCACCCTTAATTGAAACAATAGTGTAACATCACAACATAGAAAGACACACTATGACATATCAATTTGGAGTGACTTAACTCTATCAAAAGAATGAGCTAAGATATTTCGAGGATCAGTTGAGGCACGATAAAACTGAGAAATTGATATACAGACAGTATCCCACACAGTCAGGTCAGATACTTTCTCGTTCGTTTTCTTGATAAGAAATTCGGATTATATCTGTTGACCAGACAACGCACGCTTCATATCACGTATCATTGGTATTTCAACGTCTGCGTCATCCTGATTGTCATTTGGACCAATTTCTATATTTTTATCAGAAAAAAGTCAAATCACAAAAAAACTGAACTCCAAGAAAAATTCAAAACGGAAAGCCCTAATCAAATGTCAAAATCAAAAGCTTAAACACATCAAACGAATGGATAACAACTGTCATATTCCTGACTTGGTACGGGCACTTTTTTATGTAGATTGATAAGTAGAAGTATAAAGAAAGGCAACAGTAGTATACCGCTGTTCAAAACTCATAAATCCATGGACAAAAAACAAAATCGGGGTAACAAACTAAAACCGAGGGAAACGCATTAAATATAAGAGGAGACCAACGACACAACACTAAAATGTAACACACTCAGAAACGGACCAAGCATCAGACAAAATCCCACGAGAATAACAAATATTAAAAGCGAAAAAAAGTACAAAGTTGTACCGCACTGAAGATCAAAAGTTGAAAAAGGCTGTGTCAAATACGGCTATGTTTTTATGCTTGGGATAAGAACATCCCTATTATATAGAACAATTAATACTATTGCAAACAGTAAATTGTATCAAAAAATTCATATAGCAATTAACTATAATATATATATTTCCAGTTTGTTATGAATCCAACTTCAAACGTAAATTATCGTACAGGAAACGCATTAAATATAAGAGGAGACCAACGACACAACACTAAAATGTAACACACACAGAAACGGACCAAGCATCAGACAAAATCCCACGAGAATAACAAATATAACATCAAAACCAAATACATGAATTTGAGATAGACAGGTACCGTGACACGTCTTATCGCAATGTGAAATTACACTCAAAAATAAGAGAAAACAAACGACACAACGTTAAAATGTAACACACACACAGAAACGAACAATAATATAACAATGGCCATATTCCTGACTGGTACAGGACATTTTTAAAGGAAAAAATGGTGGGTTGATCCTGGTTTTGTGGCATGCCAAACCTCGCACTTTAATGACAATGTTAAATATAACATTGAAATGACAACATAATATTACAGGACTACAATACAAATAAATAGGAGAACGTATTAGACAAAGAAACACATGATTAATGAATAACAAAAAGCATCAGGTTTAAAATTCAATACGTCAAAAACGCGCATCGTCCACACAAGACTCACCAGTGACGCCCAGATATAAAAGATCGAAAGCGAAAAAAAGTACAAAGTTGTACAGCACTGAAGATCAAAAGTTGAAAAAGGCTGTGTCAAATACGGCTATGTTTTTATGCTTGGGATAAGAACATCCCTATTATTTAGAACAATTAATACTATTGCAAACAGTAAATTTTATCAAATGAATATAACAGATATACATAATGAAACTGAAGTATTAACTCATTACAGAAAACAAACACGAACACATAATGAAAAGACCAACACAGAATAGACACACCCGACTCAGTCCAGGCCTCAACGCAGTAAATTGTGAAAATGACGTCACATACGATGGTGAAAAGGCATTAAAAATTACGTCACATTTGAATTTATGAAATTTCTGAAACATCAGAAGAATGACGTCGCATATGAAAAACTATATCTCAAAAGTAAGATAGAATTAGGATTGATTAAAGATTATAATAGAACTAAATACTGATATTGCATTTAAACACAATGCATATTGCAATACTTATTAGTAGCAATTAACTATAATATATATATTTCCAGTTTGTTATGAATCCAACTTCAAACGTAAATTATCGTACAGATTACGTTGACCAAAATTAAAACTAATAAATGACGGCGGTGATTAATTTTTCTTTCCATAACACATAAATATAACAGAAAAAACGTCAACACATTTGACAAAATCCGATGAGAATTACAAATATAACATTAAACATTTAAACTAAATACATGAATATGGGATAGACAAGTACCGTAACACGTCTTATAGTAATGCAAATTCACACTCAGCAAAACAGTCACAATCGGGAATAAGTCACGTTTGGTAATCAAAAGATTATACGACATAATGACAAACCACAATCTACCATGTGGTAAAAATGTCCTTAGCTAGTTTGGTTAAAGACACATCGTATGGATCCACCAATTCGTGATGGTGTCCATAAAATTTACGGAGTGTCAATTTTAATCTGTCCTCCTCATAACTTTGTTGGAGTAGTTTCTGCGTAAGGAGCACACTCCTGTATATGAAGTCCGTATAGTGTGAACAAGCACGTGAATAGCGTATCAATCGTGATATGTAAACACCATACGAAGGGGCAGATGGTATGTTATTGCTGAGAAATGGGAAATTGATAATTGGGAAGTTGAAATCGTCCCGTTTGTCATAGATTTTCGTGTGATGTCGTCCATCTACGTCAATATTGAGGAAAAGATCAAGGTATGAAGCAGTCCTTCTAGTATCAGTAGTATCCTTAATTTCAAGTTCACTGGGATATATGAGATGTAAGTATTGGCTGAAGTATGGGTTATTCAATGATAGAACATCATCAATATATCGGAAAGTAAAATTAAAGAATTTCGCAAGGTGCTTTTTCTTTTTGTCTTTTAGAAGGTTCTGAATGAATTCTGCTTCATACGAGTACAAAAAAAAATCAGCCAACAGGGGTGCACAATTAGTACCCATTGGAATACCGATTGTCTGTTGAAATATAAATCCTCCAAACTCAACAAATATATTGTCGATCAAAATGTCCAGCATTTTGATAATATCATCTTCAGTATATTTTCTGGAAGATTCAGTGTGATTCTTCACTGGGACCAAATTCTATTGTACTTTCAGAATTTATTGGCATGCATGCATTAATTATATTTTCTGTCTCCATCTGGGTATTTTCGTATTTTGTAAGTAAGGTTTATAATTGTAATACTAACGGGAGCGATTGTGCTTGATTTCATATGATAAAGACATAATCTTTCAGTCAGTTTAATTGAGGTCTGGAGCTGGCATGGCAGTAACTGCTAGTAGTCATTTAATAAATGTATCATTGTTATTTTGCTTATTTTTTTTTATTTTTTTACTATTTCATCGGACTCGGACTTCTTTTAAACGGAGTTTAAATGTGCTTATTGCTGTGCGTTTGCTTGTTCTACTTTGGCTAGAGGTGTAGGGGGCGGGGTTGAGATATAACAAAACAAGTTATGATATAATGTTTTTCTTCGCAAATCAATAAGCTAAAAGGTCTGGATGGTGTCGATTAATTCTTCATTCTTCGATAATTCTACATATTTTCTTTTTTCTTTATTTTTTTGCTCATTATTATTCATTTTGTATTTTAGCACCCTATTATTCCCTCATCTTTTTTGTGTGCATACTTTTATAATTAGCTATTCTTTAATAAATTTTGTGTACCATTTTCTGCCCTTTTTGTACATTATTCTCTATTCTGTAAACCCAATTCAGACCCTCATACATTTCTCGTTGACTATTGTAAGCTATCCTTTGTTGACAGAATACGAAGAATAAAAACACAGGAAAAATCGAGGACAAGTAAAGTGGGCAATATTGTTTATTTTCCAAAATTCACACTGGTTTTTTCACGTTAAATTATTGACTCTGTTCCGTTTGTAAAAGGAATTATTTATATTACATCGTTGTTTGGTTGGGGTTTTTGTGTGTGTGTTTTTTTGGTTATAACTTTTGTTCACTGACCATGTTCTCACAAGTTTTTTTTTCATCTATCTTTGTTTAATTTAGATTTGGTGCATTGTTCTGATAATGTGTCGGCTTTAAGGATGTACTTAGGTGAGGTTTTGGAATTTGTGTCAAATGTTCGGACTCCTTCGTGTTTTTCCATACAATACAATGTAAAATATTTTGCCCCATAACACCAATTTATTTTTTCATATAAGACCTAATAGCTCATGAAAGGTCTTTTACCAAAATTTTAGAAGGTTCCTAATTTTCTTTCTTTTGTTTTGAGACCTAATAATACCAATACAAATATAAGGTAAAAGTCCGAGTCAGCCTTTTCCCGCCATATTTTAAATCTCAGATATCTCGAAAAGGAGGTCCATGACCTATCAATATTTTTAGCTAATTTTTATCCTTAATTGATGCTCCACCAGCTTATAGTATCAATTTTAACTTCTTAATCTATTAATTTTCACCTTAAGTGATATCTCTCGTCCAATAAACAATTGCCTTGATAACACAATGTTTGCCCTTAGATTTGTGTTGCTGAGTGACTAATAAAGTCTCTTGTATGGACAGTGTATTATTTACAAATCATTTTGTACATACACGGTAACACCTTCCCAATTTATTTCTGCATTTTTAATGCATAAAATAGGAAATAGGAGTGAAATTAAACCATTACACCATACACAATAGCACCATATACTTTCTACCATTCCACCATAGGCCACAGATACACCCATTTGTAAATAAGTATACTACAACATACAGATGCAGCATTCAAGAAGTAAAGATCGTTTTGTGCATTATGTATTTTGTAAGTTTTATTACATTTGGTTGAGGCAACCTAATGTTGAAGAACGGAAACGGTAGAAAAATTGTGGCTTGAATATAAAGGAAAATGAGTAACTTGGTCATGTTAGAAAATGTAAAAACGAGAACACCAGAAGCTGTTACATTGAATTAAAGTCCTCCGCATCATACATGTGTATCAATATTTAGAGTTAGCTCAAGAAGTTTTGTATAATTTTGATATAATTTGTCCTCAACGTAGTACACTAAACTGTAAAAGTCTTTTTCTTTTATTCGCAGTGTTCTAAAGAAATGTACTTCAAATCAATTGCGTCTTGATGAAGTTATCGGCATTCGTGACAGTTCAGCCAATTCCGTATACAAGGAGAGATCGGAGTCATCCAAAGTTTTCCTATTGGCGTTTTGGGAAAACGGTACTATTTTACATTTTCCCAGCTTTAGGTTGATAGAGATATTCACGTTAGGAGCGCTGTGATTGTATGTAAGGGTATACTGTATTTTTTACTATCTATGAATAACTGCAGTGTGTATATTCACAATATAAATTTTGAAACCTATTGAAATACTTTCTAAAGGATTATTCGATAAGACTTCCAAAATTTCATAAATTTGGTGTAAAATGACGGTGGGCATGGATAAAATAAACAAGCTCCGTTGGAAGTTGGTCATGATACTATTGGGTGTCAATTTTTAAAACAGAATAATAAAGTACTATCCCCACACATAACTGTTTTATCCAGGTCTTTATAATAAAAAAAAAGTGGTAAATTTAGAAAATGTTAGTATTGTCGCCGTTATAAAACGAGAAACGGAAGTATCGACATAAATCCTAGTCAGATGACGGGAAGGATATTATGAATCTTTTTCTTTCCAAAACGATTTCCCAGATATTCCAAACATAACAATTAAACATGACCATGACAAACTACTTCGTGTATGGTAGCTTCAGGATATAATTCATGCTGATCAATTTAGTATCGTATTTGGAGAAGCGAAACACATTTTTTGTTTGGCATAGTTACCATTAGAAGACAACTGTACAGACTATATATACATTGCTTCACTATGATATTTTTTTAATATTTGGTTTTTAATACGCATATCATCTAACATGACTCATGCGCTATTTATTATGTAGTTTGTGGTACAAAATCGAATTTGAGTGATAAGCACTCGCCTTTCAAAGATTGAAAAATCGTATAAAAATAGGCGAAATATGGCGTGCAGTTTTCCTTTTCATCTAAGCATTAAACTTCATTGAGGCATGGCTATTATAAACTGTCAAAATGTTGTATACATTATGTTGTTGTTCATATTGTTACATGTACCATTAATACATTTTGGGACAATTTCTTAGCACATATCGTTTTCTTGTACAATTTCAAGCACGCAGCGATGTTATGAAGATGCTGCTGTCATACATGTTAAACTATAATTATTAAACCATTACACCATACACAATAGCACCATATACTTTCTACCATTCCACCATAGGCCACAGATACACCCACTTGTAAATAAGTATACTACAACATACAGATGCAGCATTCAAGAAGTAAAGATCGTTTTGTGCATTATGTATTTTGTAAGTTTTATTACATTTGGTTGAGGCAACCTAATGTTGAAGAACGGAAACGGTAGATTAAACCATTTCAAGCCCAGAAAAGAGAGAAATCACAAAAATACTACTCCGAGGAAAATTCAATCAGAAAGTCCCTAATCACATGACATAATCAAATGACAAAACTCATCAAACGAATAGACAACAACTGTCATATTCCTGACTTGGTACAGGCATTTTCTAATATAGAAAATGTTGGATTGAACCTTGTTTTATAGCGCTGAACCTTTCACTTGTACGACAGTTTTATCAAATTTCGTTATATTTACAAATATAGAGAGAAGCGGAGTCACCCAAAGTTTGCTGGTGAGCGTTATCTAATTGGCCGTTTCAGAATCTAAAGCATCATGGGTAATTTCATTGTTCGTACCCCAAAATGAAAATAACGTCACGTCATTGGTTAAATTTCCATTGTTTATGACATTTTTAACCAATCAAAACGCTTTGGTGTACGCTTTTGAAAATATTACCCAGGATGCATTAGATTCTGAAACGGCGAATTGGAAAGCAGGTTTATAAAAGTATTGACATAAATCCGAATCAGATGACGGGAAGGATATTATGAATCTTTTTCTCTCCAAAACGATTTCCCATATGATCCAAACATAACAATTAAACATGACCATGACAAACTACATCGTGTATGGTAGCTTCAGGATATAATTCATGCTGATCAATTTAGTATTGTATTTGGAGAAACGAAACACATTTTTTGTTTGGCATAGTTAACATTAGAAGACAATTGTACAGACTATACATTGCTTCACTTAGATATTTTTTTAGTGTGATTTTTAATACGAATATCATCTAACATGACTCATATATATGCTATTTATTTTGTAGTTTGTGGTACAAAGTCGAATCTGAGTGGTAAGCACTGGCCTTTCCAGGATTTAAGAATCATGGAAAAATAGGCGAAATATGGCCGCTGTTTTCCTTTTTATCCAAGCATTAACCTACAATGCGGCACTGCTATTATAAACGGTCAAAGTATTGTATACATTATGTTGTTGCTCATATTGTTACATGTATCATTAATACATTTGGAACAATTTCTTAGCACATATTGTTTTCTTGTACAATTTCAAGCATTCCTTTCGGAAAGTCTTGTCAATGAGACAAAAGACAATAGGATTAGATGCATTGTTGATGAAATACGCACGTAGAAGGATCGCAGTTGCTGGTCGGATACTGTTTTCGTACAATCTAGGATTCGTTATTTTTACCAAAATTGTGAACACATAAATTAAATATCCTGCGTACGAAACTGCAGTTGCCACTATAAGGCTTATAGTAAGTCGTCTCCCTTTCTCGTATTTGCTGGCTGTTTTTGACGACTTATCTTTCGACTTTCCAGTCACCTCTGTTTGTACATTTCTAAGTTCCACCTCACTATTATTAATTGTTGAGATCGCTTGCGTATTAAATGATTTAACGTCGGACGTGGACTCATTTACATGGTAGTGATTTGGTTTGTCTTTTCGTTTTTTCTCTTTCTTCATTTGAGTACATATCACGTACAATATTTTTCCATATATAACCACACATATAATGACACAAATAGTACTCAGAAGAATCACGACGCCGGAGTATGAAACAGCAGTGCGTAAATTTTGATACTCCGATAAAATAGTGCAGTCTCTACCCGTCAAACCAAGAATGCTTGTTTCCTTTTCATTCAAACCATAAAATACAAACGCTGGAATCGATAATACCACAGCAACTCCAATTATTATACCTGATATAATATTTATCCAAGTCTCAGGTTTTCTCGTGTTCCGATGCAATTGTTTGGTGTTAATCCGAAATCTTTCAATTGCAATGGCGGTTAGAAGACCACCGGAAGCCAGAGTGACGACATGATTCAAGAATCGAAAGAATTTGCAAGCACCGACTGACGAAAAGGTATAGCTGTACCGGATGTCAAAAATCTCAAAAGGCATACAAAACAAACATGCTGTAAGGTCAATAGAGGCGAGCCATAGGATGAAAAATCGAACCGCTAATTTCGCCATAATCGGCGAGAAAAGATAAACTAAGATCGTATGGATATTGCCTACACTTCCAATTATTGAAAGAAGAATAAGAAAGACTGTGGCGGGGATATCTTTCTTCAGAAATTGCTGATAATCTATGTCATCCAAACTGATTTGAGTATCGTTCGTTGAGTTTGATTCCATGCTGAAAATTACAAATTAAAAGAATATTATAATAATTTAAAATATTTTTTTACAAATTTTGTTGTGTTCGCTTCGAAGTTTTTTTCTCAATACACACCACACTTATACAATTTTTATTTTCATATACAGAATGAGATAAGAATTTTTTGATTTAAAATTGGTATGTTACCACAATTTCAATTAAATGTACATATTTATGGATATATCTTTATATGTAGCAACCACTAACTATTTCATTCGCAAAAATCTTTACGCGAACCTTCTTGATCTTAAATCTTCAAATGGTTTCGAGGCTAAGATGGTCTTTATTAAGTATTTCTTTTGATGTATATGATTTCGCTTAATCTGTATTACACTATTTTCGTTTGTTTTGTTTTTTGTGAGGGCCTGAATGTAGATGTAAATGCTAATGAGTAACCTTCTTTAAAAAAGTCATCAGTTTTGGCATGTTAAGATTTGTAGTTTAGTAGTGCTTTGCATGTATTTCAAAATGCCAGTACATGTGCTGTATCTATGCATGTGAAAATATAATTGCTGCTCATATATCTTGTCTGCATGTTCTGTGTTTAAATATTATGTAAATGTTATTAATTATATACAAAAACAAAAGCTCTCAAGAACTTATATTTGTTTTGTTATATGTGAACTGAATCAAAATAAAACTTTCGTATTTGTATTCATATCATTATTTATCTATTTATTCGAAAAATAAAAAAAGACTTCTCATGTGATATAGCTAATGAATAGAAAATTGGTGTTGATTTCTTAGACTCCTTGTGAAGCTTTGGCTAGTTTCTACTGAAACTTAGATTGTTTCTCTGACTGGAAAAGTTGACCTGAAAAGGTTTTGACTGTTCCTCTTGTGACTTCAGAAGGTTTATATCATTGGCGTTCGAATCTTTGTTTATATATCTCGAGCATGCCAAGAAATCCTCGCTAAAAATTCCGGTCGACCTCCTACGGCACCCATTAGTAGTTAAAAGATTTGATTTCATACAACAAATTAATTTATGACCTTCATATACGTGTCGTTTAGAATACGGCAATATACCAAATAGTCATTATTTTAAAATCATCCATGTAATTTGCTCCATTGGTATTTGCAGAATTTCAACGGAGGCAATTTCTTGGCATGGGAGAAAGGAAGAAAGACCATTTATAATTTGTCTTACAGTTGTTTTTCTCTCTTTTAATTAATTTTTTAAAAAATCTTTCAAATATAGAGTTCATAAGAATATTCCCTTTGGACCACCTCCCCCCCCTTTTTTTGTTTGTTTCGTGCTGTCTATTTTCAACCCTCAAATTAACGTTTCCGATCTATTCATGTACCGGATGTGCAGGCAACTGTTTGTATCAATAAGAAAATCAACAATGCCGTTATACACATGCATGTTGTTTGCTGGGAGTCCCCGCCAGAAAAGAAAGAAATAGCCTAGAACTCCAAGATACTATATTCCTGCATCACGTGTTTTTTTACCACGCGGAGCTTACATGAGAACGAATACCTAATATGGAAAGTGAAACTACGCTTCATTACATAAAGTCCGAAAGCACATATAGGAAAATGAAGGTTTTTTTTGTCAAAGGATGCCGGGGTAATCCTCTCTGTGTTTGAAATATATACGAAATATTTGCCACTGCCTCTTTTTCTGTGAATTCTTACCCTGAGTTTTCTATCTCTTACGGAAAACGGGGTAAATATTTTCCGATATCATTTTCCCAACCCATGGATGTCAGTAAACTTTTGTTTGTATTCACATGTCGACACCGTTGCTAGGGGTTTATCAGTCACCGAGAATAGGTGATACCAAGTAGTATCAGTAATCAAATTCTTCGAACTGGTCTTTTTTCAAATTATACATTCTGTTTCAATATTTCTAGTTCACGAACTAATAAATAATTGTTTTAACAAAGGTTGCAACTGTCTTAGGTAAACATCATGCGTATAGAAATCGTGTGCATGCTTTCGTTTTTTTTTAGATAGCTTTTTTTAACGTATTAAAACTAAAAATTAAAAATTAAAACGAAATTATGTCAAATGTATTTAAAGTTATCACCCTACCCAATTTGTTTAAAAAATTATAGCATTGAAAAACCCCTATTTACTTATATTTTTTTCATTTATTTAAACGTTCTTTCGTTTCCTTATTTATGTAGTCACCAAATCATTTACTAGTATGTGTTCGTTTTTAGTTGATCAAAAGTTCCGGAATAAAATTATCGGAAGATCTGAAAACACGTCGCAAATTTTCACTACTTACATTTTACAAGATACAGGATATTAAACAAGTTTTCTCCAATTGCGTTTGTTTTATAGTAAAACAAATAATGTCACATGGTAGTGGCGATCCTTTGAAAAAATGTTATGTCAAAAAGGTATTAAAATTATACAATTAAAACGGATTAAAACTGATTCATTTCGTTATTTAGATAATAAGGTTATCTTCTATATATAACTTATTAAACATTAGAGATTTTAAAATAGGCCATATTGTAATGTTTTAATTTTATATGGTTGCTATGCAATAACTTATTTTAGGAGATAAGTTTCATCATGCTTCGATATGTGATAGAAGAGTTTTGAGTCACATTTCGACAACAACAAACCAGATACTAAACTTGTGTTTACAGCTTTTATGACTTATCACGTAGCATATAAACTTGTTAAGATCAATCAAATCTCGGATATAGTTTCAATAAATGTTAGAGTAACTCCGGTAGTTTTAATAAATGTTAAAGTAACTCAGGTAATTTCAACAAATGCTAGAATGACTCGGGTAGTTTCAATAAATGTAAGAGTACTCGGTTAGATTTATTACATGTTACAGTGACTCTGGTATATTTAATAAATGTGATAATGACTCAGATAGCTTTAATAAATGTTAGAGTGACTCGGGTAGTTTCCATTATGTAAGAGTGACTCGGGTAGTTTCAATAAATGTAAGAGTGACTCGGGTAGTTTCAATAAATGTTTGAGTGACTCGGGTACTTTTACTAAATGTTAGAGTGACTCGAGTAGTTTCAATAAATGTTAGAGTGACTCGGGTAGATTTAATAAATGTTAGAATGACTCGGGTAGTTTTAATAAATGTTAAAGTAACTCGGGTACTTTCAACAAATGCTAGAATGACTCGGGTAGTTTCAATAAAGGTAAGAGTGACTCGGTTAGATTTGTTAAGTGTTAGAGTGACTCGGGTATATTCAATAAATGTTATAATGACTCAGATAGCTTTAATAAATGTTAGAGTGACTCGGGTAGTTTCCATTATGTAAGAGTGACTCGGGTAGTTTCAATAAATGTTTGAGTGACTTGGTTAGTTTCAATAAGTGTAAGAGTGACTCGGGTAGTTTTAATAAATGTTAGAGTGACTCGGGTAGATTTAATCATGTTAGAGTGACTCGGGTAGTTTCAATTAATGTAAGAGTGACTAGGGTAGATTTCATAATTGTTAGAGTGACTCGGCTAGATTTAATTAATGTTAGAATGACTCAGGAAGTTTTAATAAATGTGAGAGTGACTCGGGTAGTTTCCATTATGTAAATGCGACTCGGGTAGTTTCAATAAATGTTTGAGTGACTTTGTTAGTTTCAATAAATGTAAGAGTTACTCGAGTAGTTTTACTAAATGTTAGAGTGACTCGAGTAGTTTCAATAAATGTTAGAGTGACTCGGGTAGATTTAATAAATGTTAGAATGACTCGGGTAGTTTAAATAAATGTAAAAGTAACTCGGGTAATTTCAACAAATGCTAGAATGACTCGGGTAGTTTCAATTAAGGTAAGAGTGACTCGGTTAGATTTGTAAAATGTTAGAGTGACTCGAGTATATTTAATAAATGTTATAATAACTCAGGTAGCTTTAATAAATGTTATAATGACTCGGGTAGTTTCCATTTTGTAAGAGTGACTCGGGTAGTTTCAATAAATGTTTGAGTGACTTGGTTAGTTTCAATACGTGTAAAAGTGACTCGGGTAGTTTTAATAAATGTTAGGGTGACTCGGGTAGATTTAATAAATGTTAGAGTGACTCGGGAAGTTTCAATAAATGTAAGAGTGACTAGGGTAGATTTCATAAATGTTAGAGTGACTCGGCTAGATTTAATTAATGTTAGAATGACTCAGGTAGTTTTAATAAATGTAAGAGTGACTCGGGTAGTTTCCATTATGTAAGAGTGACTCAGGTAGTTTCCATTATGTAAGAGTGACTCGGGTAGTTTCCATTATGTAAGAGTGACTCGGGTAGTTTCCATTATGTAAGAGTGACTCGGGTAGTTTCATAAATGTTTGAGTGACTTGGTTAGTTTCAATAAATGTTAGAGTGACTCGGGTAGTTTTAATAAATGTTAGAGTGTCTCGTGTAGTTTCAATAAATGTTAGAGTGACAAGGGTAGTTTCAGTAAATGTTAGAGGGAATTGGGTAGTTTGAATAAATGTAAGAGTGACTTGGGTAGTTTTAATAAATGTTAGTGACTCCAACTAATCGCTACAGTCGAGTTTGCCAGCTGCTTGCTTCTGTCTTGATTGTAAGTTACTCAGTACACCCTTGTACGTAAGTTACTTGTCCCACTGAAATTTTGGTTTACAAATTCAAAACTTATTCACTTAAAAAATACTTAATTAAAAGGAGATAATAGATTGTTACCATACTAGTATAAAAAACTCAATGTGTGATTTTGGTAGATTTTTGGTTAAAGATTTAGAAATCATTAACAAATGTATATGGGCGCAAAATATGAGTTTAAGTAGGGTGGTGTTCAACTACTTTGAGACCATTTTCATGGTTGTCAGATTTTATTATAGTGGTTAGTACGGTGTTCGGGACCCGGTAAAGTCAAAAAAGTTTTTTTGTTAATGAAAACTTACAACTAGCAATGACAAACATTGATCCAATAAAATAATGCATTTTTTAAGATAAATAATAAAATGCTCAATAGTATCGGTTTCAATTCCAGTACACATATATAGTACAAAAATATTATATGGATAAAAGGGTAAAAGGAGCTATCCCACATATTTTAAGACGAAAAATAAATTGACAACACCATGGCAAAAACGAAAAACTACCAAAAGATAAACAACTTACGTAATGTCTTGAATCAATATCTATGATGTCAAGCTCTGAATGAGGGTAGTGATGCCCCCAGGGTGTAAACTTGTTCGCCGTTCCATTAGCTTCGCACCGAAGTATCGGGTTGGAGTCATTGGTTAATATTTTACCATGATTCGTCAAAATATCCTAATCGTGATTCGTCAGAGATCTGAAATAATTATCGCTACCGTTGATTTGTTTTACCGTGATTCGTCAAAATCATTCTAATGTTTTATCGTCTAAAAGAATGTGTACAATTTATCGTCATGCACAAGCAATAACCGTACGCGTTAATATCATTTGCCTATACTTTTTTTCCTTTATTCGCCATGAAGTTCTCTCATTACGACCTCCTGAATCGCCCCAACTTGAGACATGGTGTGAATATTATAGTTGACATTTGCTGTCTCATTTGCTTGCCGAAGTGGGGCGTCCGTTTGGCTGTGCGGGATGTATCAAATTCACAGTCACGTCCGGTCAGAATGGGGACGTTAAATCCGATACCTCGTGTGAAGAGAGTGCCACGCTCTTTGCACGCTAAGAACCATTGCAACAACTGTTTGAGGGGTCCGTAGGGGGCCTGTTGCAAGGCAAAATTTCTGTTCCTATCCAATATACCCTCAATTTCCAGTGGAAGTCCAAATTTCTCCGACCATCATCCCGAATGGCCTCTATTATGACAAGACCTATCTATTGTATTTATTTTAAACTTGTTCTCGTCCTGAACATGCATGAAATATTTGCCACTTGATGTTAAGCAACCAACAATCAATCAATCAATCAATGCTGTGTCAAGTGAAACAGAAACTGGTACCACTTGAAGAGAACCCAGCTCCAAGTCAAGTGTTAAGAATATAATTGCCGCAATAATTTACTCTTTTAATTTTCATTATGTACCTTATGATGCTTTTTTCGTTGAAAGTTGTCAAAGTACCTTAGTTTATTTTATTCTTTTTATAAGTGCGCATTTGTTTTCTGTTCTTTTTTGTTAATTATGAAAAGTAACATGTGTATTATTAGGTCCGTATAACATGTATGATTGATAATGTTGTAGTTAAATAGAATGCTGATGTATTTGGACTTAAACTTAAATGATCACAGGAATTCTCATATTTTTTTTACTAACTGTTAGCTGTTCCAACACCATTTGTTATGGCAGGTTCGTTCAAATGCCCTGTTATAAATGTTTAACAATAAAGATGTTAACAATTTTATCAATGATATAACAACGTATTATACCAAGTCAGTTTATACAGGAAATAAAGATGTATTGACAAGATATAAAACAGTAAAACCTGACTAAACTGAACCCTTTCGAGACTTGAGATTTTGTTCGGTTTTGGCAGGTATTTGGTTTCATCAGTTTCACAATGCATGAAATGTGATATGATTGGTCTTCAGAACAAGTTTGGATTAGACAGGTTTCCGGTTTATTCATGGTTTGGTTTAATCAGGTTTCACTGTACATGTACTTTATGTACTATACTAGTCAACTAAACAAACAAGACACGGTAATGCGTTTTATATATATCAATATATGATATATAATGAAATTGGATGGACAGTTGTCCAATTGGTGTGATAGTTATATAGTGTTTTATTACTTTTATATCATAACTTGATTAAATGGGGTTTACAGAATAGAGAATAATGGACCAAGAAAAGATGAGCAAACATATAAAAAGAACAATGAAAAGGGGGAAAAAAGAGAAATAATTAGGATGCGAATATATATATATATAAAAAAAGAGAATAATGGGCTGAAAAAAGGCAAAATAATGAGAAATAATGAGGATGCAAAAATATATAAAAAAAAAGGAAATAATGGGCAACGAAATAAACAATACAGACAAATAAATGTCCTTTAATTTAAAAAAAAAACACCAGAAAACGTCATAAATTAATTCAGACCCTAATATGCTTACATGTACTTATATACACTTACAGATATCAATTTAAAAAAAATAACTCGCAAAACTGAAGTTTATTTACATACATTATGTACATGGCTGAAGGGTAAGGCGGGTTAAACTTCAGAAGTGATTTTTGGTCATTACACAGACCATTAAACATGACCTAAAGCGTTATGGTATATAAGAAGAACCAGTTTATACGTATATTTATTGATGTGTTATGACTATAAATATACTTTCTAACTTGTTTATGTTATTGTGTTACAAAACTGTGTTCCATTGAATGGTTTAAAGTATTTTGCATAATTATGAAAAATAAAATTCGATGACTTATTTGTAAAATAGATCCACCGGGTTTATTTTAAACTTGTTCTCGTCCTGAACATGCATGAAATATTTGCCACTGGACGTTAAGCAACCAACAATCAATCAATCAATCAATGCTGTGTCAAGTGAAACAGAAACTGGTACCACTTGAAGAGAACCCAGCTCCAAGTCAAGTGTTAAGAATATAATTGCCGCAATAATTTACTCTTTTAATTTTCATTATGTACCTTATGATGCTTTTTTCGTTGAAAGTTGTCAAAGTACCTTAGTTTATTTTATTCTTTTTATAAGTGCGCATTTGTTTTCTGTTCTTTTTTGTTAATTATGAAAAGTAACATGTGTATTATTAGGTCCGTATAACATGTATGATTGATAATGTTGTAGTTAAGTAGAATGCTGATGTATTTGGACTTAAACTTAAATGATCACAGGAATTCTCATATTTTTTTTACTAACTGTTAGCTGTTCCAACACCATTTGTTATGGCAGGTTCGTTCAAATGCCCTGTTATAAATGTTTAACAATAAAGATGTTAACAATTTTATCAATGATATAACAACGTATTATACCAAGTCAGTTTATACAGGAAATAAAGATGTATTGACAAGATATAAAACAGTAAAACCTGACTAAACTGAACCCTTTCGAGACTTGAGATTTTGTTTGGTTTTGGCAGGTATTTGGTTTCTTCAGTTTCACAATGCATAAAATGTGATATGATTGGTCTTCAGAACAAGTTTGGATTAGACAGGTTTCCGGTTTATTCATGGTTTGGTTTAATCAGGTTTCACTGTACATGTACTTTATGTACTATACTAGTCAACTAAACAAACAAGACACGGTAATGCGTTTTATATATATCAATATATGATATATAATGAAATTGGATGGACAGTTGTCCAATTGGTGTGATAGTTATATAGTGTTTTATTACTTTTATATCATAACTTGATTAAATGGGGTTTACAGAATAGAGAATAATGGACCAAGAAAAGATGAGCAAACATATAAAAAGAACAATGAAAAGGGGGAAAAAAGAGAAATAATTAGGATGCGAATATATATATATATATAAAAAAAAAGAGAATAATGGGCTGAAAAAAGGCAAAATAATGAGAAATAAAAAGGATGCAAAAATATATAAAAAAAAGGAAATAATGGGCAACGAAATAAACAATACAGACAAATAAATGTCCTTTAATTTAAAAAAAAACCACCAGAAAACGTCATAAATTAATTCAGACCCTAATATGCTTACATGTACTTATATACACTTACAGATATCAATTTAAAAAAAATAACTCGCAAGACTTAAGTTTATTTACATACATTATGTACATGGCTAAAAGGTAAGGCGGGTTAAACTTCAGAAGTGATTTTTGGTCATTACACAGACCATTAAACATGACCTAAAGCGTTATGGTATATAAGAAGAACCAGTTTATACGTATATTTATTGATGTGTTATGACTATAAATATACTTTCTAACTTGTTTATGTTATTGTGTTACAAAACTGTGTTCCATTGAATGGTTTAAAGTATTTTGCATAATTATGAAAAATAAAATTCGATGACTTATTTGTAAACTAGATCCACCGGGGCTCGTTTCGTTTTCAACAAGTCTTGTAATTTTTTTTATTACCGTAATCAAATCATTCAAAACATTAGTTCGTGTTTGTACTTCATCAACTGTTTTCGTCCGTTGTCCTTGTCACAATTTGGTTTGGTTTTGTGTTGCCACCATGGCTTGGCGATGTATGTCTAACGCCTTCCATAGTCGATTCAGTTGGGCCCTGGATGTCTGGGCTGCCCTTTTTGTGGGACAATTTGGTTGATTATATATATAATCACGACCATACATGAAGCGGCTACCTAATATGCCGTCAATGTCCCTTATAAAAAGTTAGTCTTGTTATCCAACATTTTATCAAAGTTTTAAAAGGAAAAGATTCATTTTAAAGTGTTGCATTGAAAAACAAAGAATGAATAGTATGCCGAAATGTATAAAAGGGCGAGAAAGACAGTTCCCATTAATAAATAGGAAATATAAATATTAAAGAAATGTGTTATGAAGAAGAAGTTCCATCATAATATCACTGAAACAAATATTACAGTAATTGTTTCCAAACGACATAAAGGGTACATGGTATTTGTTTCAAAGGGTACAGATATTGTGGCATTTGCTATAGTCAAAATTTTCATGGAAACCAGAGCCGGAAAGGGTTTTTCAGCCCCCCCCCCCCCCCTTTCCCCTTTTTGTGGAAAAAATTTGGATGTTTATATTGGGAATCACTGACGCATGACTGGAGCGGGTCCCCTCTTAGGCAGTCAGTGGGTCCCCTCTAATGAAAATTACTGGATCCGCCACTGGGAACTTCTGATAGGTGGAACAAATATTCGTTGCACAAGATTGAAATTTCAAATCCTATTTATAACTTAATAGTGAACAGAAGCAGATTTTCGGAGACACAAGGAAACAAATAGCAAATATGTGTTATCATTGATGCTGAAAAAATGTAGAATAACATACCTTACAATGGAATAAATTCAGCTGTAACAAACTTTAGCTGTAGGAATTATGATACGTTTTTTTCCTTGTTTGAAATGTTTGGTGCATTTCCTAAAAGATAACTATAACTTGTAGGGTTAAAGAGTTATTTCCTATCTCCTTAGAACGTAAATAAATATAGATGTAAGTAAGTTGTTATGTTTTATTGTGTACAGGTAATAAGGGGTGTAATCTAAGTATGTGATGTGTCATTATAAGTTTTTTTTTATTGACTTCTAGATGTCTTTTGTGTTGTTGCGCCGCTAATGTGTTTTCTCATTGTAAGTATTTTTTTTTTATTGACTTCTAGATATCTTTTGTGTTGTTGCGCCGCTAATGTATTTTCTTTACCAATACAATTTTTATCAGATTTTTTTGTAGGTAAGATGGAGTGTAATCGTAGTATATCATGTGTCATTATTAGTTTATTTTATGTTTTTTTTTTATGTTTTTTTAACCAACACGATATTTTATCAAAATGGTATTTGTTGGTATATTTTTAAGACATATGTTTTGTTCATTGTTAAAGGCCATACAGAGGGAATAAGTCAGTTTTATCATCTACATCATTTGGTCTGGTTAAGAGTTATCGCATTTTGCAACTATACTTCTTATTTTCATAAGGACAAGGCAAATTAGTCAAGTCAGAACTATACTGTCGCCGCTTCTATATGAACTATACTAAAACTTATATAATTTACATGTTTGAGTGCCTAAATTGGATTTACAGAATAGAGAGCAATTCACAAAAGATATATAATGGAGAAAAACGGATGCAAGAGATACAGATGCGGTGATAATTTATAAAGAACATTTGACTTTAGTTAAGTTCTCAGTTTTATATGAAGAGGAATCTGGAGTACCTGGAAAGAACCGCGGACCTACGACAATTTGGCTAGTCCTTATTTGAAGATCACCGAATAAGATTGAAATTTGGCAAAATAAAATCAAGTATTATCAACACTTTTTCCAAACCAAGGGGCATATCAATCCATTTATATAAGGGGTGTTCCTTATACAGGAAAAGGGGGGTCCGACTATATGTCTACATTCAAATACATTGATCGTCGATATAAATAGGGGGTTCCAATCCACCCCCCCCCCCCCCCCCCCGAATCTCATTCCACCACTGTGGTCGTCTGTTTTGGTTTTGAGGGATGTATTAATTCGCAACAAAGTTCGGTCGGAATAAGGACATTGAAAATAATACATTATGCAGGAGCTTTACATCTTTCAGAACCCCTGCAACAAATATAAGAGAGGTCCGTACGTGGACTGTTGCAATTTCATACCCATCCCATATAACCCGTATTTTCCAGGAAGTCCAAAGATTCTGTCCTTCGCCCTCGACGTCCCTGAAGGTCATCCCATCTTGCAGAACCTAAACCTTTAAGATTCAATTTCACCATATCTTTCCTTCTCGTTCTGAATATGGATGAAATATATTGGCCGCTGAACGTAAAGCTAACAACACTCAATCAATAATATAATCATAATATTGCGTATATTACTATTACACTTTTAAATACATACCTCTTTTTAAACCAGGAACATTTTCTTGATGTAAATGATTTATATATCGAGTATGCTAATGTTTTTCATAATGATGTTATTTTCATTATAAAGTACTTAAATTTAAATGATGTCGCAATATGTTACACCTATTCATACGTATAACCATTGAACAATCAATAGAAATTCGCGTACATTAGATCACATCGATGTTTATACTTCTATAGGAAATAAACATCGTAGATATATGAGGGTCTGGATTGAGGGTCCCTACCTTTTGTTTGCATTTAATTTTTAAGGGTATTTTTCTTCATCCTTATAACATGTATAATATAAGTTAACATAAAATTGAGAATGAAAACGGGGAATGTGTCAAAGAGACAACAACCCGATTAAAGACAGAAAACAGCCAAAGGCCATGCACCATAGCAACAGGTCTTCAACACAGCAAAACAATCCCGCATCTGTAGGCATGCTTCAGTTGGTCCCTAAACAAAAGTGTGTACTAGTTCAGTAATAATATACTACACTAGTGATATCATAATCCCACCTTAGACATCAAGACAATGCAGAAAAAAACAAACACACAATAAAACGCAGAGTAAACCTCAGTTTAAAAGAAATCCGAGTTTTAAAACGATTATTCTTAAAATTCTCATGAAAATGATTTTCTACGTGAAATCAATATTTCTTTATTTAATTCTTTTATTTTTTAAGTTATTCTTTATGCCTTTGAATCCTATCATTGTCCATTCTTTGTATTTTTGCTTATTTAAAGATATCCATTTAGCTCATAGGCGGATCTAGTGGTCCCTTTGGGCCCGCCCCTTCCCCTTAATGAGTGAAAAATTGTTTGCTTATAGGGAATCACTGAAGCATGCCTGGAGTGGGCCCCCTATTAGGTAGTCACTGTTTAGAAGATGTATGTCATGCATTTCTACATGTAATCAGTATTGTATTATCTAGTTCTTTTACTTTCCAAGTTATTCTTTATTCCTTCGTTATCTGGGATAAGCAGCAAGTATTAAGCTAATAAATTCTTTCCTTTTTACCAAGTAGGGGATCGAAACCAAGAAACATGTTTCCACGAGATCAACGACGCGAGTGAAAAGGCTCTTACTATATGCAGAAAAATCACAAATCGTATGTTTTCGTATCATTTCAAATCGTAAGGCTTAATATTTTTAACATTTTTGTAATTATCAACATATTTTGTAATTTTGTTGTATTTTGTAATACCACAATATACTATAACATTTACTCTTTCCCGTGCATTTTTAATTACAATTACGTATAATCATAGTAAATAATGCGCAATTAGACAATAATTGTTGACAAATAAGTCAATTATATTTATTTACATGAAAGAGATGAGATTTGTGATTATTTTTTCCGTTCTATACTAAGTACGTCCTTCCTTTTTCCTGTTGCATTGTTTGAATGAACGATTTTCACTATAATATAGGGTTATTGTATAAATATTGGGGAATATTGTCCCGAGTAGAATTTTATATTGCACGAGCTTGCGAGTGCAATATATGTTCTACGAGTAATAACATTCCCCAATATTCATGCAATAACCCTTTTATTGTATAGCAATATAATATTTGAAAGTAAAAATTTGTTTAAACTAAGATTTTGTCGTCGATGACGTCATGAATTTTGAAGATTTATTGCACTAGTGCAATATTGGAATTTATTGCACGCTAACTTTCGGTTACTTTCTGTGGGAAATATTATATTGCTATACAATAAAATGTATTATTTATGAAGGCTATGTAATTTCAATTTTTTTTAATAAGCAATCTATTACGTTATTAATTAAACCTGCTTGAGTCAGATTTCAGTGCTTGCGAGGGTAAAATTTATCGTAAGTTTAAAATATTCCTTAACAATTCAACTAAATATTTTTATCGTAAGATTTATTTTACACTTAAGATTTTTTGTGAAAAGGGCTGCAGAAAGTTGAAATGTTTTATAGCGTCAACGCAAAAAGCCTGAGAAAAGTCAACTTAGAAACGAGAAATGCTAAAATGCGCTATTGGGCTTTCGTACGTTTGGCGTAAAAAAATTCAATCCTGATACCTAGAGGAGTTTATTTACAATCACTGGGTCGATCGTGGAAGTTTATCTCCAAGGTTATCACCATCCAGTTGTCAGTACTTCAGCGTTGCCATGAAGTATTTTCTACTCAGGAATAGATCATCTTTTAAAAATGTATATGGCAAAACCTTTCGAAATTTTCAATTTCTGACTTTATTTGGCCTTTTTAGCTTTTAAGTGAAGCGCCATTGATTACTGTGTTTTATAGTCGAAAAGCGCGTCTGTTGTACAAAATGAAGGTAGTATCTTTGATAAGTTTATTTCCTATTTTTATTTTTTTTTTGCTTCTGACAGTTTCTATCTTATATTGTATTTTTCTTTATTTTTTCCTCGAAAGAAGTTTCATGTTATAGTCTGCTATGAAATATTGCAATACGAAATAATAAATTATAATGACGGAGGCTCCAGCAGGGTCAAAAACCACCTGCGACCTCTGGCCTTTTTAGAGGCGACTTCCGACTCGAGGACCTTCTAAAAACGACCTGCGACCTGTAAAATTTGGAATTAAACGACCTCTTACCGACTTCCGTCCTCTGTGTTGGGAAAAACGACCTGCGACCTGTACATTTCCCTTAAAAACGACCTCTGGACGAATTCAAAAGCGACCATGCGACCTGAGGGGGTACCCTGTGGGAGCTTCATGACGGTTTAATAACTACCCCTGTCATTGATGTATATCATTTATCACATAACCATTTACAAGTAAAGAATTGCTTCTAACCTACAGCGAATCCCCACTGCGTTCGAAAAGAACTAAAAACTCGTCCAATATATAAGTATATGTGGCCCGATGTTTTATTTGATATTTAGAACAGAGCCTTTACTGTATACTGTAGTTGTAAATACTTAAATGGCTTTCGGTTTAGAAATACCAGAGATTCCTATACAGATTTCAGTCTATAAATACGACCGATAGCAACTTTAATCGGCAAATTAGATATCCCCTTATAGGTTCGTTCGATCCACACAGAAACACATACCCCACTTTAATGAAAAGTTGTATGTGACATGCTCTTGTGAAAAATTCTTAACGTTCTTACCCTATATGGTGTTATTCATTTGACATCTATCTTTTATAAAATTTCTCAGGAAAACAGACATTAAGAATTGAAAATCAAACAAGAGTATTTTACTACTAGTACTAGTATTACATCTGGCTTGTCGATTTGAAGTATTTTTTCGTAGAAGTCCCTATGATATTTGTGAATTGATTACAAATGCTTATGATTTATTGTTAAATCAACGCAAAAGTCATATATTGTATTTGTGAAGATAGGAAATCCACTTCAGTCAATTTCCTTAATATGTATTGTTTTGTATAAATGTTATCAGTCCATTGTTTGAGAAGGTTCATGTTGAATAATATCGAAGGAAACTAAAGAACGTTCTATTTTAAGAAAAAATGTCCACATTTTTTGTATACCTCTGTTCACAGTTTTTCTTTAAAATTAAATACTTGGCCAAAATTTCTGAAAGGAAGGACGGGGACTGAGGAGTGTTGCACAAACGATAAATTTCTGATATTGTACCTTAAATATTTTTGTCTGAATGAATACAAAGAAGATTCAAGGAGATCTGTGTAAAGTGTATCTTAAGTTACATACACAACAGTGTAAAATAAAAAAAAAAATCAGATAGAAAATGCTTAAATGAGAAATTATATCGACTAAAATAGACTTGAGATACAATTAATCAGTTTACACAAACATATACATCTTAATTGTCATAGATTGTCCTGACATCTGATAGCCTCTATTGAGGACTGGAGATTGGGGAGGGGAGCAAATGGGGAGTTTGGCTCATGTAGTCGCAGAAAAGCCGATCAGACGTCAAAGCAGTATATTGGGCTTAAAAGTTGATTCAGAGGTTTCAATTCCTGCATGTATCGGTCGCATGAAGAAAAAAATAATACAGGAATTCAATCTCACTTGCTGGCATGTCCCTATGATATTTGTGAAGTGATATGTCTGCATGTTTGTCATGTTTGTGTATAACCAATGTGTATTGTCTTATTATCAATCATGTAATTTTGGATTTAAAACCAATAAAAATTACTTACTTACTTACTTACTTGCTGACAGTCTCTTCCTGTTGTGGTACCAGTATTCATATATAAGGGTGCTGATGGGGGTCCTTTATATCTCTATATTCTTTATTTTTTTGGCCCATTGTTTTCTCTTCTTTATATATATATTTAGCCCATGTTTTTATACTCATTATATATCTAAGCACCCCTTTTTTAATCTATTTTGATATGTTTCCCCTTATTCTGCACTATTAGCCAATTCTTCACTGTTCTGTTAACCCTGTCCAGACCTTCATCTATCAAGAGCAAAAGAATACCATAACGTTTCTCCGTACACTGACAAAAGTTCCGCGGTTACCTTTAAATCGGGTACCCTTTTTCTTTAGTAAAAAAATACTCAGATAGTTTTTATCAAAGTATGCACTTAGTACACCATTGCTCCATGTTGAAAGCCTCATTGTGACTTTGAGATGAAGAACAGCAAAAAGGCGCTGTTCCATTTCTCTTCGTTTGTTTCCGCTGTGTGTGTCATAGATGGATACCCCATATCCTTTTAGTTCTATTCATATTTTAAGACAGATTTAGCGATGTTTTATTAACAACCATTCAAAAATGTCATCTACTCCTACAAAGTAAGACGAATATATTTTATAGTTGGTTTTGGTGTTGTTTTTGGGGTTTGACTATAACTCGACTTGGTGTAGCTAGAGGTTGGATGAAGCTTTTTGTGATAGTCGGATAACCAGTACTTTTTATGCTGTTCGTGTTTAGGACTGGATCATACCACAAGGGTTTCAGAAATAGTACCTTTAAATAAAAACACAAATCCTGTTCAGCTGGAATTAACAGATCTTTTTTTAATTATTATAATACAATACAAAACATCAAATTAAAATACAAATTAAAAATAGTGATAATTAACAAATACAATAAAGTTGTAAATAAATAAATGACATTGAATTATTTAAGTTTTCCGTTAAATTGATAAAGTTAAACGAGTACATTGTTTCTATTTTCGGATTACAGTTTAAAAATTTACTTTTAACCACAGATTCTTTCTCAATTAAATTGATTAAGTCGTTACCAAAAATGTGTAAAGTTTACTAACCTTTAAATAAAAACACAAAGTTCTGTTCAGCTGGAATTTACAGATAGTATTCCAACTGAACAAACTTGTTTATATAGTCCCGGAGAAATTATCCCATTATTCAAATAAAGTCATAAATGTCGGTACTTAACTTTTGCAACTTTGAAGTGACCGATGCATTACCCTTATTAAAAGTCTTAACTCCCCCAATACACTTAAAAGTAACATGTGTCATGGTGTTTATGTAACATGGTCATTCAGTTATCTGAATGAAGTGTTTATTCACATCATAAACCCCACTGGCTAAATTTGTACATGGTCAATAAAATTTTATAATGGTCATTTATCTGGACAAGTGAAACTAAACTATGATTATATTATACTTCAAACTTTGAAGAACATTTAAAGAAAATCTCTCTATAATATATATATATATATCAAAAAAAATAATTATCAAATATCATACCTTCATTCAATAAATACGATTTCCATTATATAGCTATGAAATTCAATACCCCAAATCACGTTCATTACCACATGTTCGTGGTTTTTTTTTTGTCTTTAAAATTCGCGTCTCACTTGAAGCACGACATTCTCTTACGTCCGAATAATGGTCTTTATATCAGTTTTTACATTCAGAGACAGAATAGGGTTGTTTACTATCAAATATATATATATTTTCACAATCGGTGACGATAGAAATATCGTGATTTCGTAGAGAACAAAATAGTTGAAAAATATGTTATAGTTATTGACAAAGCAAGTCGGTATATTGGATTTAATCTGCACAGCTTGGGTGAACCTGATTAACCCGAACGACGTAGGAGTTCGGGTTAAAGGGTCACACGAGCGTGCAGATTAAATCTAATATACCGATTTGATTGGCCAATAACTGTTTTAACACATGACGTATAATGTATAATGTACTATACCTGAGTAAATTTACTATCAACTTTTCTTACCTTTGACTATGTGACGTATGTGGGTCATTATAAAAAAAAGTGCAAATTTCGACAAGGTAATATTTTGAAAAATGATGTCATTGTTTAAATGTTTAAATCATTTAAAGGTTTCCCTCTATTCTATAGTATGGTAGCATCGATATTCAGAAATATGCAATGGGAAAAATGAAGAGTTCCTTCAATTCTAACAGTTTTAGGTCATCCTTTGATAGAATCGTGTCAATGGTGTTACCAATTGAAAACATACATTTAGGTACTAAATATTATTGTTTAACATCAAACAACTGTTTCAATTTGTTGTTTAGGTTGACATTACGACTTATTGACATTAATCATATAGCTGTCCATTCTATTCAAACATAAATTTCAGAATACATTGTCGTAAATAAGTTGGCTGTCCTAATCATGCGTGACACTATTTTCATTTATGATATAGCTTTTACTTACTTTTCAACATAAATGTTTGTTTTCTTTTGCATAACATGCTTACAGGTATAATTGCTAAGGGAGAAACTATTGCAGATGCTGAAATCTTGAGAAAGATAACTCTTACTCTACCAATTTGTCTTTGGTTACACCATTGATTTTAAAAATGAGACTTTTCCTTTTGGTGAAATTTTTTATTATAAAACCAACATGCACCTCCCAAATCATTAAAGCATGTTTGTATGTATCAAAATGCAATAAAAATGATAAATCCTAAAAACAAATGATATGAATAATAGTCCTATTTCAGGGTTTAAGAAAACATTAAAGGTGTTTTTATAACATTTCATACTGTAAACTGTATATAGTGTATCACAAAACATTCATATCTAACATATGCAAGTGTTATTTTGATACATTTTGATATATTTTCATGTCTTTTGACTTAAACACACCTAATGACATGGTTTTGCATGTTTTTTTGATAATGACCCATGTACTTATGTATCTTAAAATCATCGAGCGATTCAACAGGGATCTTTATTTTAAAATTGCCCTTTAACGCGATTGTATTACTACGAATAGTACTTTTAATTTTATCTTTATAACCAAATTTATAATTACGATTAGATTAGAATTGTTAAATTTCATTAAAAAACGATATTTTAAGTCGTGTATATCACGATTGGTATGTACTAAAAAATTTAGGAAGATGTGGTACAGTGGCGGATTTATGGGGCGAAGAGAACGTACCTACTGCTTTATGCCATTACGCCCCTTTTCAAAAATCATTGATCCGGTCCAGTGATATGATTGCATTCGAGACTATCCATCGAGAAAGAGAGTATGGCAATCTAATAAATATTCAAATCTACTAACGCTCTCATATGAGGGTAACGCAATCAAAGATCTATATTTACATTAGATAGCGAGTATGGACATGATAGAGGACTAAACATACGCCCCCGTCTAAGGACAGTCGCCCCCCTTTAATGAAAAGTTCTGGATCCGCCATTGGTATTTCACATTTTATTTTATAGGGTAATCACGGACTTGCAGAAATGTATGTGTGTTTTAAAATCCTGAAAAGATTTAAACGTTGATGCAGTCATGTTGAACTAAAAATAAGTAAGTAAAAAAAAATACAGACTTATACAAACTATTTGCTTTATATTGTAATCTTCAGGTCAATATGTATGATAAACGTGACTTTAACTTTCCTAATGTAAATTTTCCTTTCCGTGCTGACGATAATCCGTTGTCACCTTTTTAATGGATTGCATTTCTCTGTTTTTTCCATTTCAGAAAATGTGACATCGACGATTTCATTGCCGATATACTATTTTAGAAAAGATAAAGATATCATAAAACTGGTCAAAACGAATACTCACTTTTATCACGAATATTATATACAGGGGTTTATATGCAATTAAGTGCATGTTGATATTCTAGTACAGCCTTAGTGTCTTATTTTCAACTCTTTTTTTTCTGTTGTCACGCGGCCACGGCCAATCTAGGTTATAATCAGGCCACCCCATACATTTTACGGTTGTATCATTATACAAATTATTAAACAAACTATATCCAACTAATTTAGACATCACGTGACTTTTGTGACGTATATTAGCCGCCATTTTGTATTATATTTCCCCATATAAAATGCATATATGCTTCAATAAAGTTTAATTTTCCCATAAACCTCACCCGTTTTCTTCAGTGGCGGATCCAGGGGGGGGGGGGGGTTCCGGGGGTGCGCACCCCCCCTTTATTTTTGTCGATCAATGCATTTGTATCGGGACATATGTTTTGCACCCCCCCTTTGCCCTGGGTGCCCTGGGTTAGCACCCCCCTTTCGAAAATTCCTGCATCCGCCCCTGTTCTTACTTTTGCAAATCAATCCTTGATATTCAAACATATTTCTATCAAACAATGTTGGTCCTAACAGTTTATTTTTTGATTAAATTCGGTCAAATCTGAATCGTAAAACATGCACTTTTTCTCGTCATTTTCTCCGTTGACTCAACGCTAAATTATCGATACTCATGTCTACTTGTACAACAAATAAAGAAATTCCGTAAATAAAAAACAAACTTTGCAAATCGTTTAAGTATATTCAAACATACATCTGGCGAAGAATACTACTTAAAACAGTTTAATTTCAGGGCAAAATCGGTCAAACATCGATTTAAAAAAGGGAATTTTCCGGGATTTTCAAAATGGCGGCTGATGTATTATGGGTCATTTTCAAAAAATGTCGAATTTTGAAATTGAAAAATTTATTAAAAGTTACTTATTCAAACAACCCTCTACATAAGCAAATCAAAACAAACAGTACTTTAAGAACAACATATTAAAAGATGCAATCTTAATGATGTCATACAAGAATATCTTGAAACATTTTTTGATCGGTGGTACAATATTTTGTCTATCCTGTTACCATTTTCAAAAGAAATTTTGGGTTATTAAGAAAAGAATTTAGATAAAATGTTAAGCTTGTTTTACGTTACCAATTAGATGGTTTTCAAGAGAATAAACTTCTATATATATTCATTCTGTAAAATAATAGATTATTTGCCAATTTTCTAAGTTGTACTGAAAAATGGCTCTAAAAATTGGTTTTCAAAGGTTGTAAAAATTACCACCAGTAATGCAAGTCTAAGATAGCAATTTATATTGTTCGGCCTTTTTTCACCCTTTCAAATAAACCTAACATCAAGTAAATCCCTCATAAGTTAATTTATTTTTCTCTTTATTTCGTTGGTAACAGGAACGTACGTTTCTGATATATCACTATATAAAAGTCTATCCTGTTACCTTTTTGTCTATCCTGTTACCGATATCAGTATTGCACCTGCAAATGCTTAATTGGGAAGATTAAGACGTTATAACCTTAAGATGAGTTCAAACAATGAAATATTTCATTCGTTTTCCACCTACATGTTAAAGGGATAATTCGCGATTTTTCACTTTTCATCACATGTGGAGCACTTAGATCACCATTAGTTTTTGGTGGGATTTGTGTTGCTTAGTCTTTATTTTTTCATGCTGTGTCTTGTATCCTATTTTTGTCTGTTTGTCTTTTTCCTTTCTATCCATGGCATTGTCAGTTTATTTTCGATCTATGAGTTTGACTGTCCTTCTGGTATCTTTCGCCCCTCTTTTGTAAGTTTTAACACCCCTTGAGCAAAAATGATTGCAATGAGGAAATAATCGACTAATTAACAGAAGGGTATCATGTCAGTTATTAAATATGCCAGTTCGTCTACCAAAAACCCATTGATGCAATTGGAATCAAACCATAGCAGAAATCAATGAACATTTCAAAATCTGTACGCTGTTTTTAATTTGGATGCAATCATTTTTCCTAAAGTTAAAAAAACTAATCACCCTAAGCCTGTTTTTTATACTAGTTTTCTGAATAAAGATACTATTTTTCCGTAAGAATATTTTCCTTTTTCCTGTTCTTTGTTGTAACAATGCTTTCAAGTAGTTCATTTTGATAACAATAGCTAAAATGGTAATTTCGTGTTATACAGTTCGGGTACAAATGATTCTATTATTTTTCGTTTGTTTAATAGCATTTTTTTGTGGCACAATCTTATTTTTCTGTAAAATCAACAGTATTATTCATATCTGTTTGTTTTGTTCATATATCGTTGTAAATATATAATGGAATTTTATGCGACTGTCATACAGGTGAGAGGTTTAAGCTAGCTATAAAACCAAGTTTAATCCACAATTTTCTACATGAGAAAATGTCTGTCCATGTCAGGAATATGACATTCGTTTGATGTGATTGAGCTTTTGAATTTGTAATTTGATTAGAGACTTTTCATTTTGAATTTTCCTCAGATTTCAGTATTTTCGGGATTTCTCTTTTTTATATAATGTTATAAAGTAAGTATAAGAATGAATCAGTTTCTATTGAGCAGAATTTTAAAAACGACTAGAAATTTTCCCTACACAGTAAAAATGAAATCTCAATATTTAAGGTTTATAAAGCATTAGTTAAATATAAGCATGTGTTTCCATATGTCGACATACCCCCACTTGCACTATATTGTTTTCGTCGGCGAAATTTGAAAATGTGGTCAATCTCTTAATTTTGCATTTATACGGAGTAGATCAAATCTTACTCATATATAGAAAATTCTAAAATGATATGACTTCAACGTCATAATTAATTCTTTTCACGAAACATCTAACATGTGTTTTATGAAGTTCACATTTTCAGTGAATCATAAAATAGGGGTGATAATCGTGTTTTAGCACTATTTACAAAATTCACATCATAACAAAAAAATTGTACTACGTATCAACTTTCTATAAATACAACATAATGCTTAAGCCAAAACTTCAAACTGACACACCAACGAATAAACAGACGTAGATATAAACTGACGTACCAACACACCTTGCGTCATAATATCATTCTACTATCAAATGCGGACAAAACTATTATCACAGGCGTTCCATAAAAAGATTATTTGTAGGTGGTTGTGACCTGTAATCTTGCACTACAATTTAAACGTTTCGATGTTGAAGACGTATTAGTTATCAGAGAAACGATGGTAATAATTTCGAACGCCAGACGAGCTTCAAAATTTTATTTTAGTATATACTACCACGTTGTATCAGCAATCTGTAGAAAAACGATTTACGTTAAAAACAACGTCAGAATTACTGTCAGATACGTGTCTAGGTATATATATTTTTCAGGAACATTTCGCAGATGAAAACAGTTTTACTTCTTTTTTAAATGTAATTTTCTTGCACCGATATGCTATGCCTTTTTGGACTCAGTAAACATTGACCTTTATAAGCGATGTAAAAGTAGAAGAGAGTCGGTAGATATCAAAGTGAATTACCCTTACGTTTTTAGTAATAAATTTCAACTAAAAATCAAATCTTGAATTTATTTCTAAATTTAAAGCCTTGCAACTTGCCATATCTAACCTTTTACTCAGATATGAGAGCATGTGCTGATGAAGTCGTGTTGTTCTTTTATTTTGGGCTTGTCAATATATGAAGGAAGATATGATATGATTGCCAGTGAGACAACTCTACCCAATACACCAAATGACACAGAAATTAAAAACTATAGTTCACCATACGGCCTTCGACAATGAGCAAAGTTAATTCCGCAGATTCAGCAATAATAGGCCACGAAATGAAAAATGTCAAAAAATTAAAACGAGAAAATTAATGGTCTAATTTAAGGATTTTTCTACATCCTTCTGGTATTTTTTTTACCTCAGATAATTGACATCTCAATAATTCCATACGACTTGGAACTAAGCTTTGAGCACAGAAGTGTGTCGTCATTTCTCTGTAAATTCCTTCACATTAACTTAAAAGAGTTTATGTGCACGGTTTGTGTCGTTCTTAATTAACACAACAGCCAATACGTTAATTAAGCTTCCGTATCATGCAATCATCTATGTCACGAGACACATAACACATTGTCATTCATACTCTGTGGTTAACTTGTCGAAATACTTATTTATGTATTTCTCTGTCCTAAATGTTCTTGCATTCATTTGTACTGTATTCCTGTCATGGAATGTTGTCATTTAAGCGATACGTTTAACATTGCAATGTAGCTCGAGGTGTGGCTAGCCACAAAACCAGGTTCAACCCACTATGTCTTCATAAAATGTCCTGAACCAAGTGAGGAAAATAGCAGTTGCTATCTAAAAGTTCGTTTCTATGTATGTTGCGTTGTCGTTTGTTTTTTTGTTGCACTCTAGTGTTTTCGTTGTTTTCCTTTTATGGTTGATATGTAGCCCTCGGTTTTAGTTTGTAAACCGGATTTGTTTTCTCTCAATCGATTGATGAGTTTTGAACAGCAGTATACTACTGTTGCCTTTATATACCACATGTTCTTATTTTTATATAAATATTGAATTGTTGATAACAATAAAGCGGAAAATATGGAAACATTAACGGTAAGAAAGGACATAAAAGAAAGTAGTACATATATTAAAAAAAATACTGTCTACTCATAGCTCTCATTTTTGATAGTTATAAACCAAATCGATGTATGGAGATTAAACAGGCGAAAATATGTTGTCTGTTTTTCAGATCTGAAATAACTGTTTTATGCTTTTCCGAACTTACATGCGCTCAAGTGTTTATCAGGAATAGCAAGAACTGATTGGATTTTTTCATGGAATGACTAACTAAACTAAAGACCTTGGAATATAGCATATGCTAGGTTTAAAATGTTGACAACTATAATGCCTACCCAGTTTAAAATTACCAAAGAGCATAGGAAATAAGAATGATTTCGAATCTAAAAGGATAATTTAGAACTTTAATTGATACTTCGAAGCGGACTTATAACATACTTTCAAAAGGCTTCCATTTTGAATTGATGAAGCCAAAACGTTATAAATATATATATATATGAAAAACAAATTAAAAGATCCATGTAAATTTACTTTTAAATCGATTTTATTTCTTATGTTTCCATAGCGAAAGAAGGATTGCTTTTTGAAATTGAATACTACCTATATTTTCGGAGAAAGCGACTTACAAATATTTGTTTTCTGCATTTAAATGCTACATGTACATGCATTTTTTCACTTTTCTATGAGTAAATTATATTTGAACTTTTGTTTGTTCTACGTTTGAATGCCTATTGTTAAATATGAGCTTATTATCATTCATATATTGCGTATCGCTCATCACGTGATATTAATAATCGATTTTCAGGAGTAACACAACGGGTCAAAATATGTGGCCCTTGATCTGATAACCCTTCATGAGAACCAGCGATCATACCGATTGCTTTTTTTGAAATTATTTAGATCTCAGTACAATTCTTAAATAACGTAAATTCTCATCATTGACAACCAAGTTTAACACATGAAATTTAAAGAAGTCTTAATTTCTAAAGAATATAAATAAAACATAGTTAAAGTCGATAAAATTCCTTCGATATTTTTCTATAAATAAAGTTTAAGTCATGCTTTTATGAAAATATATCTAATAAATATGGGTCACATACATGTAGGTGTTTAAAGCTGCAGAAAGTAGAAAATTACGTGTTTTTATAAAAAAGTTCATTCATTAGCCATGTTAGCTTTGTAGTGCTTAATCCCTAACATATCTTTCCTAACCAGTAGGTGCTTTGTGGTTGGATTTCTAGATGGAAAGGAAAACTATTTGAATATTTCGGACGATCGAACGTCCGATATAATAATATTTGATTCATACTTAACCATTAATTTAACGTTTGTTTCCTAGATATAATGCATTTCAATTATTATTATTAATAGACGATCAATCAGGATTCATATTTGATTATCTCCCGTGTACCATATAAAACATATAAGCCATTATAATTTGGCGGTAATGATTCTCTCCAGAAATTTCACAAAAAAAAATATTGGTACGTGGATTTTTTTTCAAAAACTACATAAAAAAAACTATTACAAATGCACTATGTATGTTTATTAGATATGTCATATAAACCCTTTATCTGTTTCGAAAAGAGGAGATTTTTTAAAATCTGAAAATTTTTATTTTGTTATTAATATAAAAGAGAACAATAAAGATCTCCCATCTTAATATTCGCTAATTATACTTTAAAAAAAAAATACCTGGACATCAAGATCTTCGACTTACCGCCATTCTTTCTAAAATTCATTGTATATTCAACCAATGGTCTCATTCAGTTGGGGATTCTTGCAAACTATTAAAGATGTTCTCCAAAATATGTAACCACAATCATCCTTATTTAGTAGTTATATCAAAACTTTAGACTTTTCAATGTTTAATGATAATCAGGTTAACGCTTTTAATTTAAAATTTTACATTATCATGTAAATTGTTTTGATTATGGGTTAGATGTAGATAAAACCAGTGTAGTCTTTTTGGTAAGTTTTTATTCTAATTTTTCACAATTATCAATTTAAAAATGACCACATCGTCCCAAGAAACAAAGTGTTTTGAATAAAACTTGGAATTGAAGTTACAAACTCCTTACACTGGCTTGTTTATTGTTTTGATAGGAATTAAAAAAAAAATGAAAATTTGGAAAAAGACATTTATTCTAATTTCCAATACACCAATAATCTTATTATCAAAATCCTATCCTGTTCTCTTGATTAACATTACTTCGTTTTTCTGGATGATTTATGTGTATACTCATATGAGCAGAATTAATAGGAAAATTTTGAAAAAACCGTTCAAATAAATAAACACACTATAAAATTGGCGGTAAAAGAACGGAGCAAACTGAGTTAGTGACATGCTTAAACTATTTACAATAACGTATTCAGATAGTTTTTGCTGAATTTAAATGATAATGTACTTGTATGTCTTAAATGTATTAAAAAAATATGGCTTATAACAAATTTAAGCATCGCGTGTTTACGTTTCCTTGTTGTGAAGATTTTGGTTTCACAAGCGTGTATTTTCACGTATAATGCTTATATTTTTACGTCATTGTTCTATGACGTCGCGAAGCTCATTCATAAATTAGCATATGAGTACGATCGGAACAGCTCGATCAATATAATATATTCATATTTTACCACGGATGTGTACTCAAAGCGTTTGGAGGACGTCATGTTAGAATTGTCTACATTGCATTTTTGTGTTGTATATTTATATTTAGTCTCTACTATTATGAGGTTTTCTTATGAAGTTTTTTTCTGGTTTTTTTTTTTCTCGTCCTTGTCAACATTATATGGTATTCAGAGGTTTGTCAACGACATGAAAGCCACTCCAATATAGTTTTAAAGAAGGGCGATAATGAGTATTCGCTTATCAAAACAGTTTTCTATTTTTAATTTTTGGAAGTTTTATAAACAGTTAATTATACTTCATTACAACACAGAAGTGTTGACTATTGTGCTTAAAAGATATGAACGAAGTCGAGTGTGCAAAATTATTAATGAAACTTTAATGCTTCCGACAATTTGTACTTTTATTCCTTAATTTTTATATTATTTAAAAATCATGAAAAATTATTTGTAATGCTTTATTTCTGCAATCAAAACTTTCAAATAATAGAATTTTTTTTCTGCTGAGTAAATGTAAAAAAAATGCACCATCTGGATACCTGTGAAATTTAATACGTTTTGAAAAAAGTTAACATGCAACAAAATCATTTTATATCAAATGATATTTTTCTTTATTTGAATACAACAATTTCATTGTCTCGTTTTCTCAATATGTTCAAGATGCTTATCGTGTTGTCACTTCTGTTCGTCGTAACATTTTCCTTGGAATCAAAAGACAGAGAAGGTAGGATAATTATATGTGTTATCATGTAATAAGAATGCACATAGTTGAGCAACGTCACTTGGTAATTTTATTTTTTGTTTAAATTTCACGAAATTGTTTGGATTACAGTTTTTATTATGGTACAGTACTTGCAACCTTAGGCGTTACTGTTTGACGTTAACTTGACTGATTGGTGAATGATCGGTGACGGATGTTTGAATGATCGATGAGTGATCGGTGACCCATAGGATCCGTCAGATAAGTCAAATAACCTATGTGAGAGTTACCGTGACAACGGTCATCGATCGATGAGTAAATTAAATTTATGCACGGATCGATTACAAGGCCGTAGCGCATGTTCATTTAAAGTGAGGCAAATCGCCGAGCGGAGCGAGTCAATTTTTTTTTAGCCTTTTTTATGGGGGGTTCGGGTTCCTGAAACAGGAGAAGCTAGCTTATTTCAGCATTACTATTTGTAATAAAAAAAACAAAAAAATATAACAGAAATGCGTTATTTTTATTAGCTAGCCTATAAGTAAATATTAAAATAATCTCTGTTGGTCAAACAACTTTCCAATTTTCCTGTGTGTGACCTGTACTATCGAAAAGCTTCAACATACGTTCTTATGTATATACATGAATATATATTTATGTCCAGTAGCAAGTTATAAGCTTCTAGAAGACGAGAACATTTTATAAATATTTTCAAACAATACCAAAAATATATTTCATACTTTTTTATTAAAGATAAATAAAAATCATGAATTGCCTTATACACCAAAGACTTCCATAGAAAAGGCGCTTCATGATTTGTTTAAATTAATTATGAATATTTTTGTTTATTTTACCGATTAGCATTTGTTATTCAGTGAGTTGATATTGTAAACATTGGTAGCTATAGCGTTATCGATTCAAAAATAAACCAAGGAAAGTAATAAGTCAGCATACATAAAGGGGGTGATAAGAATCATGAGTTACCTTTTTCATCTTTTTTTCTCTTTGAAGAACCCGTCTTCAATCAGTTTTGTAACGACATTAAGATTTGTTTCAATATTTTTATTTTTATTTGTATTCGAAACACTTATTTTTTTACCGTCACCGCTATGGTAAAAGCTGCAATCGCTGCTGCAGAGTGGACACACTGTATGTAGTGTGCCGGTAGATAATTGGAAACTCGAAACTCGCATATTGATAATGTAAAATACATAATTAAAAAAAATGACACTTCTAAAGTTTGGTCGTCGTTTCAAAAGTGAGGCATTTGCCTCATTTGCCTCCATTACGCTACTATTTTATTTGAAATCAGTTAATTTTAACATCTCAAGACAAGTCTTTTAATTAGAATAGGATATAATAAGAATTAAAATACTTAAACTTTTATTTTTGTGGAATAAGAATGCAGTTATTGCTTTATTTTGATACAAATTATTAACAGTCAGATGATTTCAGTATTTTTTGTTCATCACGATTGGTTGTTTTTCATAAAATATGTTTACTTTAAGGAAAAAGGTATTTAATTTTTGTAAGCGTTGCCTAAAATGCAAATATTTCTTCATTTTACTGAAATTATTGACCGCCTTTGGATTTAGAGTAGGTAGTTTTCAATAGAACTAAAAGAATGTCAGAAAAATCATACTAAAATTTTATTCACATTATTTAAAATAATCCAAATTATTCTTTTTTTTTATCAAAAATGAAACTATTTTATTGAAAATCAGTTATTTTTAACATCTCAAGACAAGTCTTTTAATTAGAATAGGATATAATAAGAATTAAAATACTTAAACTTTTTTTTTTTGAATAAGAATGCAGTAATTGCTTTATTTTGATACAAATTATTAACCGCCATATGATTCCAGTACTTTTTGTTTATCAGGATTGGTTGTTCTTCATAAAATATGTTTACTTTAATGAAAAAGATACTAAATTTTTATAGGCGTTGCCTAAATGCAAATTTTTCTATATTTTACTGAAATTATTGACCGCCTTTGGTAATTGTGTTTTTATAGTTGAGATTAGGTTGTTTTTCATAGAATTAAAAGAATGTCAGAAAAATCATACTAAAATTTTGTTCTCAATTGTTTAAAATTACCAAAATTATATTTCTTTTTATCAAAAAAGATAGTATTTTTTTTTAAATCAGTTATTTTTAACATCTCAAGACAAGTCTTTTAATTAGAATAGGATATAATAAGAATTAAAATACTTAAACTTTTTTTTTTGTGGAATAAGAATGCAGTTATTGCTTTATTTTGATACAAATTATTAACCGCCATATGATTTCAGTACAATTGTTCATCAGGATTGGTTGTTTTTCATAAAATATGTTTACTTTAAGGAAAAAGATACTAAATTGTGATACGCATTGCCTAAAATGCAAATACTTCTATATTTGACTGAAATTATTGACCGCCATTGGATTTTTGTACTTTTTATAGTTAAGAGTAGGTTGTTTTTCATAGAATTAAAAGAATGTCAGAAAAATCATAGTAAAATTTTGTTCTCAATTGTTTAAAATTACCAAAACTATTTTTGATTTTATTAGAAATAATACTATTTTATTTAAAATCAGTTATTTTTAACATCTCAAAACAAGTCTTTTAATTAGAATAGGATATAATAAGATTTAAAATACTTAAACTTTTTTTTTTGTGAAATAAGAATGCAGTTATTGCTTTATTTTGATACAAATTATTAACCGCCATATGATTTCAGTACTTTTTGTTTATCAGGATTGGTTGTTCTTCATAAAGTATGGTTACTTTAATGAAAAAGATACTAAATTTTTATAGGCGTTGCCTAAATGCAAATATTTCTATATTTTACTGAAATTATTGACCGCCATTGGTAATTGTGCTTTTTATAGTTGAGATTAGGTTGTTTTTCATAGAATTAAAAGAATGTCAGAAAAATCATACAAAAATTTTGTTCTCAATTGTTTAAAATTACCAAAATTATATTTCTTTTTATCAAAAAAGATACTAATTTTTTTTAAATCAGTTATTTTTAACATCTCAAGACAAGTCTTTTAATTAGAATAGGATATAATAAGAATTAAAATACTTAAACTTTTTTTTTGTGGAATAAGAATTCAGTTATTGCTTTATTTTGATACAAATTATTAACTGCCATATGATTTCAGTACGTTTTGTTTATCAGGATTGGTTGTTCTTCATAAAGTATGTTTACTTTAATGAAAAAGATACTAAATTTTTATACGCGTTGCCTAAAATGCAAATATTTCTATATTTTACTGAAATTATTGACTGCCATTGGATTTTTGTACTTTTTATAGTTTAGGAGTAAGTTGTTTTTCATAGATTTAAAAGAATGTCAGAAAAAACCATACTAAAATTTTATTCGCATTATTTAAAATAACCAAAATTATTCTTCTTTTTATCAAAAATGATACTATTTTATATAAAATCAGTTATTTTTAACATCTCAAGACAAGTCTTTTAATAGGAATAGGATATAATAAGAATTAAAATACTTAAACTTTTATTTTTGTGGAATAAGAATGCAGTTATTGCTTTATTTTGATACAAATTATTAACAGTCAGATGATTTCAGTATTTTTTGTTCATCACGATTGGTTGTTTTTCATAAAATATGTTTACTTTAAGGAAAAAGGTATTTAATTTTTGTAAGCGTTGCCTAAAATGCAAATATTTCTTCATTTTACTGAAATTATTGACCGCCTTTGGATTTTTGTACTTTTTATAGTTTAGAGTAGGTAGTTTTCAATAGAACTAAAAGAATGTCAGAAAAATCATACTAAAATTTTATTCACATTATTTAAAATAACCCAAATTATTCTTTTTTTTTTATCAAAAATGAAACTATTTTATTGAAAATCAGTTATTTTTAACATCTCAAGACAAGTCTTTTAATTAGAATAGGATATAATAAGAATTAAAATACTTAAACTTTTTTTTTTGTGGAATAAGAATGCAGTTATTGCTTTATTTTGATACAAATTATTAACCGCCATATGATTTCAGTACATTTTGTTCATCAGGATTGGTTGTTCTTCATAAATTATGTTTACTTTAATGAAAAAGATACTAAATATTTGTAGGCGTTGCCTAAAATGCAAATATTTCTATATTTTATTGAAATTATTGACCGCCATTGGATTTATGTACTTTTGAAAATGCAAATATTCCTTCTCATATTTGAAAATATTGTAACTTCAATTGTAATGAGTTGTTATAAATATATTTGATATGTACTTTGTACAAAATGTGAATAATTCAAGAATAAATCTGCTTAAAGTTAACGTATTGTTTTTGTTGAACAAACATGAAATTATTCTTCATTTTCATAGAATATTATGACCACCTTTGGATTTTTGTACTTTTTATAGTTTATGAATGGTTATTTTTTAATAAGGCAAAAAAGAATATCAGTAAAATATAATGTAATGTTGTTTGCAAATTATTTATATTTCTTGTTAATAAAAAACCCAGCATATTTTGTAATTTGTTTTTTATAGGCTTTGATTGTGACAAGAATATAGAAAGGCCGTGATTGTGATAAGTTTTTTTACTGAATTTTATGATGATAAGAATACAAAAATTTAAAATATTGAAAATAATAGACTAAAATTTTCAATAACTGATCCCTTCATTTCGTTTTCTCGAGTACTTTTTGAATATAATAAAATCAAAATCGCGACTGATATAGACACCGTTTTAGAACTTGCCGCGTTTGAAAATATAATATAACCTCAATAAAAATGAAAAAGACCATTCTTTAATGATAATATTTTAATTTAGATTTTATTTGTACATTTCTTTTCATTTCAATTCATAAAACTTTGCTATATGATTAATAAAAAAAAAAAGATCGCTAAAACAGTAACGCCTAAGGTTGCAAGTACTGTATGTTACAAGACGATGAATAAAAATACCAATTGGGAAGTAATAGATACAACAGTAAAAAAAAATGAAAAAAAATGTAAGGTGATGTGAACATTTGTAGCTAGGGCTTAACAAATTTAACAACAATGATTAAAAATAATTTCAAAAGGTATCTTGTTATGGGTGCAACAGGTCAATAAAAGATAAAAATATAAAGGAAAATAAATATTGACAACATTTTAAATTAGACAGTTACATAAGTAAACGAATCTGATTTGGATTGATTAAAAACGTTTCCGCTATGGCATATCCATGGCACGTGAAGATAACTTAAATTCAAAACACACTTTTAGATATCAAATTTAATTTCAGGTTTGAGAACATATAGAGAATCAGAGGAGAAGACTAGAGTTGATGATATTTTACACGAATTACAAGGTACAATTACCGCTTTTGGATCCTTTTGTATGTTCATGTTCATCTTTCGAGAAACCCAGTAAATTAAATGTTTATTCCAGTATGAAGCATGCATATTGTACAACTCAAGCATCATGAATTTTATCAAAGTTTGAATAACATTGCGTCAATATTTTTTTTATTAAATAATATACTGCTGATCAGAGAGGAGGAATATATGTCAAGAGGATTATCGCTTTTAAAATATATTTCAACCTGAAACATGCAGAAACTCCTCTGCTTTGCAAATATAACTATATTGTAATTTTTAAAGATTATCTTTATTTTTGAACATCTATACGGATGTTTTATTTTTTATCTTAAAACACGTGACAGAAGAAAAAAAACATTACTATTTTATGTTTTTATTTTCGTTTAATTGATCCATCATAACATACATGTAATTAGATTAGATTTGGGGTCTATTCCTACAATTTTGAATGCCAAGTCGGAAATATGACAAGTGTTTTCAATTCGTTTGATATGTTTGAGCTTTATATTTTCCATCTGATATCCAAGGCTTGCGTTTAATGTTGCTTTTTAAATCGTTGATATATTACACTTAGGGTGTCATATGACAAACAAAAAGCTCTTCTTTAAAAAAAATTGTCACAAATATAATTACATTAACGGAGGTTGTTTAAATTAGATTACAAAGTATTATATATATATAGAAAAAAAAACCATTCAAAATACTAAAAAAAATTTCCGTCATTTTATTTAAATAAAAATAAACGCTTTAAGATTGATTTCATATTGAAATATCATAACTACTTTAATTGATAGGAATATGTCTGCATGAAAATGAAGACAGAGACGTTACACAACTTTAGAAAAAAAAACTTTCAAAATACTAAAAAAAAATTCCATCATTTTATTTAAATAAAAATAAACGCTTTAAGATTGATTTCATATTGAAATATCATAACTACTTTAATTGATAGGAATATGTCTGCATGAAAATGAAGACAGAGACGTTACACAGCTTTAGCAAAAAAAACCTTCAAAATACTAAAAAAAATTTCCATCATTTTATTTAAATAAAAATAAACGCTTTAAAATTGATTTCATATTGAAATATCATAACTACTTTAATTGATAGGAATATGTCTGCATGAAAATGAAGACAGAGACGTTACACAACTTTAGAAAAAAAACCATTCAAAATACTAAAAAAAATTTCCATCATTTTATTTAATTAAAAATAAACGCTTGAAGATTGATTTCATATTGAAATATCATAACTACTTTAATTGATAGGAATATGTCTGCATGAAAATGAAGACAGAGACGTTACACAACTTAAGAAAGATACACAATCTATACTCAAAAGTAAGTATATGATATTTTTTTATGTGTATATGTTTTAATTTATTGTTTTACTTTAAAATATCTTGTCGAAAGCGCCAAGTTAAGAGATTTTGAAAATGAGAAAGGATCAATAAAATAAAATTTGAGCATACGATCAAAACGTATGCAACATAACGACAACATTTAACACAAGGCATTTAAAGGAAAACATGGAGTCTTTCCGAATAGACTGACACTGGCGAACAAAAGTACATTAAGTCGACCGACTAAAGGCAGAGATATATTCGGCTCATAAGGTCAGCCTCAGAGTGTGTATCGCTAATAAAAAAAAAACAGAGCAGCACAATGAGTGCATATTTGGACTAGGTACTAATTACCCCTTGTAGCACATGAGTTTGACCCGGTTTATGATCGTTAATACCGTGCTCATAAAAAAATACCAGAGTTAAAATTGTGTGCACAAGACGTGCGTTTGAGTTACAAAATTCCTATAACAAGCACTGTCATACATTAAAGTTGTTTGTCTGATGCTTCCTGATTTTCAATTGATCCCTTTGCCATGGTTGTATATTCGCTCTCTTTGACAAACAACCATACAAAAACTCTGTAATACCAAAACAAAAACACTTAAAATCTACTCACGACCTGATTGATACTAAACAAGTAGAGCAATGCCTTGATAAAAAATCACTTATGTAAAACAAATTGTATCAGATTAAAAGGGATAACTGTGTTTGTGTCATATTCAAATACTGTCTTTTTGATAGATATGGCGGTGTATAAAGATGTAGTAAAGATGAACAAACAGTTGAAAAATGATATAAAATGGATCCTAGAAGGTCAGTATAATTGTGTAAGCGTTACATATATATATATATATATATATATATTTTCCTGAGAGGTTTATACATAGGAAAAGTAGATCAACACATTGAAATATTGCATCAGAGCAAACGTCAAGAAGTCTTTGCACTAGAAATAGAAACAGTGTTAGGCTGTGGATGATAAAACCAAATGTTATAACGAACACCACTGACAGGGTAATTAGTATATAATTGAAATAGTAACAATTTTTATTATAACCCGAAATGTATCAGAAGTCTTGTAGCTAATCATTCCATACTTTCACAAATATATTTGCTCTTCGACGTGTTGATATAATTTCAAGCTAATATCTTATGAAATTATATGCTAGCATCCGGTGTAAACAATCGGTAGTGTTAGTGTTATTCATCAGACACCATATTAATATTTAGTTGCGAATGTAAGTTAAAGAAAAGGTTGACGGTTTAAAACAGAGGGGAAAGATACCAAAATATAAAAAGAACTTTCCCGAAGGATCGAATGACACAAAAGGCTATTTAAGTTCAGAGGTAAAACAAACTGGAAATATCACAGTAAGAAAATATAAGACTAACAATACAGCATTCAACTCCAAAAGTGTCTCCCGTCGTTGTGAATAGAGGACGGAATTGTGGTAACAACAATGGGAACAATATAAAAATATTTTAAACATTTCAGTAGACAGGACTGAATATACACAAGTCGTTGATGTAGATAAAATTGAGAATGGAAATGGGGAATGTGCCAAAGAGACAACAACCCGACCATAGAAAAAAAAACAACAGCAGAGGCTTTATATCAGGAGTTTGTTCAAAAAAAGGCAATGCAATGTGTTTATGTAAATTTACTTCTCAACAAAAGGCATAAACAAGCATGTTTAAATTGAGTAATAATTAATCAACAGATTTGGCTAACATTTTGCATATTAATCTTATAGAGTCTCGTGGCGAAAAGGAAATTTCAAGGATAGTCAGGCTGTTAAAACATGACGTCAAAGGTAAATAGAACACATCGACATATATTGTGTCAATATGTATTTTTTATTACAGTGCATGTTAAAAAAAAAAAAGATAGGAGAACACAGAAAAGGAAAATTTAGATTTTTGTATTGCTTATTCTGGTATCTTTGATAACTATTTAAATATGAAAATAAATATTGTTACGTTCAATAGAGATGTTTGTTTATATCAAATATATAAAACTGTCATGACTATAAATTGCAGGGATATGTGGGGGTCTGCAAAGGACTGCGCTGAGATTAAGAAATATAGAGCAACCTCTGGTGTCTACCAAATATTTCCTAAGAAAACAGAAGGAGTAAAAGCTTATTGTGACATGGAAACAGATGGTGGGGGATGGACGGTACGTTCTTTTTTCAAATATAAGATAATTACATTATATTATGTTTCAGCCTATACGTTATTCTGATTAGTTAGTAGCAATCTCACGTCATTCTTTGTTCTGAAATGAATTACATGAATTGAAACATACATGATGACACACGTTTCCACAATAAAGTGCATGCAAACGCAAGGAAAACAGGATAGGAATCGTGTTTTCATTATCATAGCGAAAAATGTAATAATAAGTATTGAATGCTTTTATTAGTAATTTCATGTAAAAGCGTTGAACGTGCGTACATTTTTGTATGATGCGCTTCCGCGCGCGAGCTTCATAGAAAATGTACTTCGGTCAACGCTTTAACAACCCAAAGAATTTACATAAAGAAGCATTCAATTCTTAAATCAATGTATATCAAAGAGGGACGAAAGATACCATAGGGGCAGTCAAACTGTTCTCATCAGGCTCACTATGAAGTCTCTTAGTTTGTTACCCCGATTTTGTTTTTTGTCCATGGATTTATGAGTTTTGAACAGCGGTATACTACTATTGCCTTTATTTCTATACTAAGAATTTTGTATTATGTTGTGAGTATGAATTAAACAAAAGAATGCAACATAAATTAAGTGCCAGCGATTCAAAGCAAAGGAAAATAAACTACTACTGTCTTTCGATGTTGTACGCCGTTTTCAAAAGACTACATAAAGAGTTAAATGTACATTCAGTATACTAGTAAACATTGAATAACTGTGTATCATAATTTATATATCTATACAAAGTAAATCAGAAAACATAAATTAACTTTTATAATTTTTTTATTGAGAATTTTGACAGACAAGGCAAAACAAAAATTGACAAAAAATGCTTTCTTAACATACTAACTATGGCAAAATTTCATTTAGGGTTGCAAAGTATATCTATATATTACAATCACATCACGAATAAGAAAAACTCTTTATCTACATACATCAAACTGTGATGCGTAAAGTAACGTCTTTATACTGATATATATAAGACACTCATTAGGCGCGTTAGCACTCGTCTCAGTTTAAAGATAAATTTTACACTAGTCGTCAGATGAGAGCTAAAGTTTATTGGCCACTAGCATGACTAATGATAATAACTATGTATCATTACAATTAAATGAGTGCCTTATTTGAAAGATCTTGGTGTTTGTTGTCTTTTTAAAGGACATATACTAGTATTAAATTAGATATCCAGCAAAAGTAATACATTCAAATATGTAATGACACTGATTCCTATCGCCATTTTGCCAACGACCACAATTAACAAAATGTAACAGAATTCCAAAAATCAAAATGGATATTTTTTTTTTTATTCTAATGTGGTTTGAAAGATATTATTGTGTGTTGTCTTTTTGAAAGTTTTGATACTAGTAAACCACTCATTAGCACACAATATTAATATCTTTCATAAAATTTTTATCTCATTACTTCATTGAAGATTATCCAGAAAAGATATGACGATACTGTTAACTTCCAGAGATCTTGGACAGAATGCGAAAATGGGTTCGGTAACGTCAATGGAGAATATTGGCTTGGTATGTAAATTTGAAACATATACATGTATAACCAATAAGTATTAGATGATTAAAGCGTCTGCAAAGCCAATTCTTTTTTTTTATTTACAATAATCGATTTTAATAATTGGATAGCTTTGTTGTGTTTCTGGTAGAAAACAAATGTTGTTTTCTTTAACTAGCAAGCGATCTTCCTTAACTGTCATTAGTGTGAAAATAGATATGCATACATGTAGCAATCTTGTGCCTTTGAACAGGTGACATGTTCTCATTCAATTTTTGTTAGAAATGATGACAGTAAAGCTATCATCCTCAAATAATTAAAAACAACCTATAAACTTTGTTAATTCGTCGGTTTGTCAAATACTCAAAATAGGTTTTAAATCGTAATATGAAAACACCTTACTCGTTACTTTTACGTCTGTATTTAGGCAACAAGCATGTTCACCGTTTGACGTCCAGTGGTGCATACGAGTTGAGAATAGACCTCACTGATAAAAGCAACAACAAGTATTATGCTAAATATAAGACATTTGTTGTTGGAGATAAAATCTCACATTACAAGCTGACAATTGGAGGTTATAGCGGTGATGCAGGTACGATATTTGTTGTTAACAATGCAAGCGGTTATCCAAGAAGGACAATTTTTGTTACAGATACACCATCATAATGTAAGTTGACGATCAAGGATTTGATCGGTGATGCAGGTAAGATAATTTTAGAGATGTACCATAACAAAACAAGCTGTTTATCGCCATTAAAGCGGTGATACAGTTAAGACAAATGTTGTTTAAGATTCAAAGTCACAGTATAAGCTGACGATTAGAGGGTTTACCAGTGATGCCAATAGGACAATTGTTGTTAGAGATGCAAAATCACAAAACAAGCTGTCGTTTACGGATAATAGTGGAATTTCAGGTAAGATACTCGAAGTACTAAATGAAAATGTGAGGTTGACGCGGAAATCCACGTAAAATGTGTTTTGATCTACTAGGACATTGAAACATCACAAACTGATGAATGGAATACATAGCAGCCTTGCAGGTAAGGCAATTGATTTTGAAAATGCAGCATATAAGTACAAGCGACGGAGTTTGACATTTACCTGAAATGTAGGTAAAGGCAATGGAGATGCAAAATCTAAGTACAAGAGGACGCTTCGTGGAGTTATTTAAGATGATGGTAAGTTAATAATTATAAAGATGAAGCATTTCAGTGCAGGATAACGACTGATCTAGGAGTAAAAGCCTGAACGAAGTTTAGATATTTGTTGTTAAAAATGAAACATCATAGGGAAAGATGAGGATTGTTCCAGCATTCAAGTACAACATTTGGGAATAAAGCTTAAATGACGGTAAGTTATAATACATGCATCATCACGTCACATGCTGATGAATTTGGATAGAAATGCGGGTAAGTGATATCATTAAAATTGATCTAATTTTTTTTTTCTCACTTAAAAGATTACGGCATATAATTTCTTTACATTATTGTGATTTAATAGATATGTTTTCTTCCAATATAAATTACGATCATATACTATAATGTCTTGTCGAGTTTCGCTATATAATTGTGTGATACTTTTAAAATAATACAGATGATATACGAAATACGATAATTTTATTATTTTTATGAACATAATCATTATAGCATAGATACAACAAAGAATAACATTTACCAGAAACAATCTTAACTAAAATTAATACTACACAAGTATCAAAGTATATGTGTTCCAAGTGTTGTAACTCTAGTGTAAAAATATAAGTAATTATTTTACATTATACATGTTATAAGCAGTAAACAAAAAATTCACACTTTTATACTAAGTAAAAAACACATGTTTAGGTACTTAGCTATACTTTTGCATACATCAGTGTCTTTATTACTTAACAACCACATAAACTGAGAATTAATATCTGTAGAATAAGAAATGTTTTTATTTAAACAGTTGTAGACTTTCTCCTTCCTTAATATATTTCAATTTAAGGAGATTCATTGATCTACAGCAATGGAATGAAATTCGGTACTGTTGACAGGGATAATGATATAAGTAGTTCCAACTGCGCAAAAACTTATGGACCCTGGTGGTTTAAAAATTGTTCTCATAGTTCTCTAAACACGCCAACTAAAGATAAATGGAGATGGTATCATATGAGTGGTCATTACGCGAAGACGTCGGTGATGATGATACGGAAGATCTAATAAAAAATATTTACATATTCCTTATATGAATTATTTCGCCATGTTACTATCCAGTGGCGGATCCAGAGGGGGGGGTTCCGGGGGTCCGCACCCCCCCTTTATTTTGGCCGATCAATGCATTTGAATCGGGACATATGTTTGCACCCCCCCTGCACCCCCCTTTGCCCTGGGCTAGCACCCCCCCTTTCGAAAATTCCTGCATCCGCCACTGCTATCTAAAGAAATATACATGGTTTGCAATGCATGCGTTTCATCCAATGTTATTTTGAATCATGAATGAAGGGAATTCAAAAAAACATTGATTGACTTACATGTTGTACTGTTATATCACTGTCCCAGGTCAGGGGAGGGTTAGGATCCCGCTAACATGTTTAACTCCGCAACAGTATGTATGTATGTATGTGCCTGTCCCAAGTCAGGAGCTTGTAAGTCAGTGGTTGTCGTTTGTTTATGTGTTACATATTTGTTTTTCGTTCATTTTTTGTACATAAATAAGGCCGTTAGTTTTCTCGTTTGAATTGTTTTACATGTCATATCGGGGCCTTTTATAGATGACTATGCGTAATGGGCTTTGCTCATTGTTGAAGGCCGTACGGTGACCTATAGTTGTTAATTTCTTTGTCATTGTTGGTCTCTTGTGAGAGTTGGAGAATTATCTCATCTAGCATGGATATATTTACGTTAGACTTAGCTAGCTCATTTTTCTCGCATTGTCAAAACATTATGGTAGGTTTTCGTTTGCTTACATGATGGTTTATAGCAATTTTGTTAGTGATTTCTATCACATGAAAAAATAGAAAAATTGCTATAACAGGATGACAGGGATGAACATTTGGAAATAGATTAATTGATTAATTGATTGATTTATTGATTGTTGGTGTTTGAACGCCTCTTGTAAGATCCAATTTTTAAGCTATTTTATGTCAGCCAGTATTTATTGGTGGAGGATTCCGGTGTTCCCGGAGAAAACAACCGACCTTTGAAATTATATATATATATATACACATACTGAAGACCAGGTGGTCGTGTGGTCTAGCGGGACGGCTATACAGTGCAGGCGATTTGGTGTCACGATATCTCAGTAGCATGGGTTCGAATCCCGGCGAGGGAAGAACAAAAAAATTTGCGAAAGCAAATTAACAGATCTAACATTGTTTGGTTGATGTTTAGACGAGTTATATATATATAAACAAGTCTAAATTGAAAACTACGTTCAAACCTATGATTGCGTTGGATAAAACCCGCAATTTTTATACGTGTGCATGTAAAACAAATTTCGGTATTGAAGGGTCTAAATACAGCAAAAACAACATTTTCCAAAAGACCAAAAAATATCATACAAAAATGTCTAAACAAGTGACAAACCATACAAATATATATACCCACTGGATCTCAGAGTGACATAGATACATGGTTAATACAATTATTTATATAATTCTGAAAATTACACCAAACAGTGTTAAAGTTAGATTTTCTGCTGACAAATTTTTGTCATGTCTATCTCTAGATTCGCCTTCCGTGACAAGGTAACACTACGACTATTGAAGTTATATTTTTATGTCCAGCGCTCTAGACCACTCGACCACTGAGGTTGTGAGTTCGAACCCCGCTAATGCGGGTGCGCTCGACTTCAATCTTTATTAACTAGGATTTTCAGTTTTCCTATCGAAGGAAGGTGGTTTTCTCCGAGCATAGTGTGAAAATCATAGTTGACATTTGCGTAAGGCGTACTAAATTATAATCCTGGTTCCTTTGATAACTTTTTAGACTAGATATAAGAAGTTGTGGTTTGAGTGCCAATGCGACAAATCTCCATCTAAGTCACAATTTATAAAAAAAAACAATCATTATAGGTCAAAGTACGGTCTTCAACACGGAGTCTTGATTTACACAGAACAGCAAGCTATAAAGGGCCCCCAAAAAATACTAGTAACCATTCAAACGGAAAACCTAACGGTCTAGTCTATATAAATAAAACGAGAAACAATAATGAACCACACCAACAAACGACATCTACTGAACATCAGATTCCTGACTTAGTACCACGGGGGGTAACTTCGATATTTTTTTGGTAGGGGTGTGCCATTTTTGCCTCAAAAAACGTACCCATTTTAATATAACATTCACTGAAATTCAGTATCTATAGTTATATAAATATTTAATAAAGAATGACCTATACTTATATACAATATTTAAAATATGACCCATGCTTATATAAGCACTAACTCATCAAATCAGGAGATAAATTTCCGGGGTTCATTTGGGAACTTATTTGAAACGTGAACTTTCAAATGAATTGATTTAATTTAATATAATAAATTGATAAAAACTTTAACGACGTTTTTGTCTATAATTGTCTATCCTGTTACTGTAACCATAGTAACCATAGTAACAGGATAGACATAACAGGATAGACAAATTTCTTCGTTTTTGATTGCTGTTGTGAAATAACAGTACTACTCCCTTTGGTGAAGTGATTATGGTTTTCTATTGTGAATTTGGTTTCCAACACGTTATTGAACTTTTTACAACCATACTGTTAGTGTAATTAATCAAAATGGTTGGTAACAGCATATATATATAGACATGAAAAAAAGTACACTCTATTTTTTTCACTAAATGTCTTGAAATTTCTTTTCTCTACACTGTCGTTCAAGAAACGAGGCGTTTTAAATGTAAAGATTACTTTGCATTTTTGAAATCAACACTGATTGATTCAATATTTATAGGGAGAATAATTTAACGACTGATTTAAGTAGCGGTAACAGGATAGACATGAACCTCCTGTACGCTGATTGAATTTAGTTTGTAGATAATCTGTTATTATACATACAATGATAAAGAAGCTACGATTTTTCGTTAGAATTATAATTAACGTTCTTAAAAAGTCCCTTTTGCAGATATCAAGGCGATCAGAAAATCGGAAAAAAATCATTTGAGATGTGTTTTTCTGACAATGTACGCACACAAATACCCCCAAAATCGGACTTAAATGCAGTTTAATCTTATCAAAATAGATGTAAGGTGTGTTTATTATTAATGTTCTGAATCACAAATCCGACAAGCTTTCATTTAAACCATTACAACTGAAATTTCCATTAGAAATAAAAAAATTAGCATGGGTGTACTGAAAATTCGACATTTTTTGAAAATGACCGTTATATGGAAATGTTGCATCAAATCAAGGATTTCTGTAGTAAGACTTTTCTAGATTATATTGAATTTTTCATGTAGAATGTTTGATGTTTCTGTTATTTTCCTTTAGTGATATTTCGATATCATTGATCTCAAAATTTCTTAATAAAAAAAAATATTATTTTAAGTGTGACACGGGAACATTTATTTTGACAGATATTCATCCAGGATATACTGTTACCGGAAAATAGTTTACAATATTTATAATGAAAATTTTCTCTTCTTTTTTTTAAAGGTGTTTTTCCTGTTTTCTGCATACTTTATCTTTCTTTAGAAATATATTTATACATTCCTTTAAAAACAAAAACAAAATGTTTTCATCCCAAGAGAAAAAAAAAAAAAAAATGCCCAATTATAATAGATAAATATTCTATACTATTCTATGCAAATAAATATGTTCTCTTTCCCGTGTCAAGTCAGAAGAAGTATGTTTCATTATAAACTTTAAGAAAATATGAATATTATGAAAATTTCTTTAAAAAAATATTTTTTGCTTAAAAGACATCCAAATATTTATATGTTTCTATAACTATTTCAAAGAAATATTCGGATTCAAATTTTAATTTAAATGAATTTCATTGCATATGATTTTATTGTTATTTTTTTTAATTCAATATTTAAAGCTAAATCCAGGCATTCAAAATTAATGAATCGATATAAAGTTTAACTTGTGTAAAAAAAAAAGAGTTATTGTATACAGTCATTCCAACAGAGACGTATTGATCTGGTTTCAACAATATTGTATACCCGATAATATCTATCGACAGAGTTATCGGTCCTGAATAGGACTGATATAGTTGGGTATATTGAATAAAAACCTGCCATAAATTTCTTCATTTATTATTAAATGTATTATGTTAACAGTATTTAAATATGTTGATTGCAATAAAGATAAAATCACTACTGAAAATATGAATGAAAGCTTTAATTATTGCGAAACCTGGTGTTGTGCAGTTTTGGCATTAATAAAATCATGGAAATAACCAAATTCTGAATTCAGAGAAATTTTTACCTCTTTTCTGATTATCACTTCCCATATGCACCTACTTGTTTACGTAGGTCAAGAAATTCACGTCTGGGTCTGACCAACAAATATAAGACGAACATTAATTTTGATATTTGCGTTCAATACAATTCTCATGTCTACAAATTCTACTATAAATAGATAAAAAGATTACAAATTAACAAATATCCAGAAAACATAATTCCTTCTACTAGAGTAGGTGGGGCAAACAAATCTCCAACGTATTAAAGAAACTACCAAAACTTTCTGATAACTTACCATAGGATAATTGACTACACATTCTTCAATTGTTATGTAGTGGGACTCTGTGAGTTGCTTCAAAGTAGATACATTTGATCCTGCAGGTGTGCTGTATGTATCAGGAGGCTGTCGTACAATTTTGGATTATTGCACATGTTTACTTGGCTTGATGTTACTTGACCACTTACGGTTTGGATGTTTCCTTGACACATCTTTTTTGCTTGATATATATATCGTTATCGGTGGGGTAATAGCTATTTTTTTATTGTCCAATCACTGTGTCTTCCATTTTTTTGGGCGAAAGTAAGTTCCAAGTTTATTTTAATAGGAGGGTTTACAGAATAGAGAATAATGGGCCAATACTGCAGAAAAGTAGACCCACAAAATGAAGAATAGATAGTAAGTGAATAATGGGGTGCTAAAATAAAGAGAAAAGAAAGAAAAAAATTGAATGAAATAAAGTAAGTGAATAATTAGGTGCTAAAATATATAGAAGAGGTAAAGATGGAGAAAATGTATAAATGATAGAGAAATTTAGCCGTAAAAAAATATAGAATACGAACTTATAAGAGCCCCACCTAGACCCTCATTTCAAGTTTTATTTCAACATGGAAATTATGTATGAATTAAATTAAACTGGGTGCATTGCGCAAAGTCGTTTCCATCTGTACAGCTTATATCTTTGCTGAAAGAAATCTTCTGCATGTGAAGTCCAACCACCGATATTAGAGTAAGAACATGATAAGTTCATATCGGCAGGGTACTGTAACATTGCGTTTAGTTACTACGGTATGAAAATAAGTAGACGTGGAATAATAGCCCCTGTGGTACAGATAACAACATATTTACAGTTTGTTCTTATACGGTGTATGTTGTTACACCACTGTTCCAGGTTCGGTAAAGTTTAAAGCCCGCAAACCTGCCTAATTCCGACAAATTATGCTTGTTTCTGTCCCGAAAAGTAGACGGAAGATACGAAAAGGATATTCATACTCATATAAATCGAAGACAAACCTACAAAGACATAGCAATAACAACAACAAAAAAAAAAACAGCGAAAAGAAAAAAAGTCGTCCACAAATCAAAACAATGCCGTGAACACAAAAAACTAAGCAACACGAACCCAACAAAAAACAGGGGGGTGACCTCATGCGTGCTGGAATGGTAAGCTGATCCTGCTCCACATTTGACATCCGTCGTGTTGCTCATGTTGGTACAAACCTGGTTATATAGTTATAGGAACAAAAATCGAAAAACGTCGAAAAGAACAATTTAACAGTCCACAAAACACTAAATAGAAAACCAATGCCTGGAAAAGCCAACAGTTAATCAGGAGCCTTCAATTCAGTGGTGTCGTTTGTTGCTGCAGGTTTATACCATACTTGTTTTTCATTTATATTTTTTGACTGGTAGTGATATTGGAACTGCTTACTGTAAATTGTACAACTTTTAAGCCAATCATTGGCTTGCGGCTTTAAACCATTTATGTAATTCAATTCCTTTTCCTTGTCCATTTTATTCCTTCTTTTTAACAGATGAAAGAGTATCTTCCCATATGTCCTTCATATATGAATAACAAAAGTTACTATGTATGAGTGAACGAGACAGCGACCTGTCAACGTATGTTTGTTCCTCCTAACAGAAGGAAATGGAAACTTTGTTGTAAACATTGACATAATATCTATTCCTGTTGGAACAACTTTTCTATACCATGTATTCCGTTAGGAACATTTACTGTAATATTTATTCCTGTGGAAATAATATTCCAGAATATTTTTTCCTTTTGGAACTTATATTATGAAGGAACTTCTATTCCGTGACAAGAATAACTTGACCAAAACACCTATATCATTGATGTTGATGCGTATTTGAAATATGAACTAAGGAGGATAACTCAAAACTTCTTTGTGACAAATTAAACATCTACAGATATAGGAAGATGTGGTATGGGTGCCAATGAGACAACTCTCCATCCAAGTAACAATTTATAAAATTAACCATTGTAGGTCAAGGTACGGCCTTCAACACGGTGTGACACGGGTCACACCGAACAGCAAACTATAAAGGGCCCCCAAAATGACTATAGTGTAAAACTATTCAAACGGCAAAACCAACAGTCTAATCTATATGTATAAATAATGGAATCTGATGTACAGTAGTTGTCGTTTGTTTATGTAATTTATACGCGTTTTTCGTTTCTCGGTTTTTTTTTATATAGGTTAGAACGTTGGTTTTCCCGTTTGTTCGGTGTGAGTCAAGGCTCCGTGTTGAAGGCCGTACATTGACCTATAATGGTTTACTTTTTTAAATTGTTATTTGGAAGGCGAGTTGTCTCATTGGCACTCACACCACATCTTCCTATATCTATAGATAATGGAACATTTATATTTTTAATAAAAAAAAAAAAAGAGTAGAAGACAATAGATTTGAAATATGAATAATTAGTATAAATATATCACAACAACTGGAAGGTACTCAGTTTCTACGGAAATATAAAATGTTCCGCTATTAGTGACATATCTTGTGCATCTAACTTCTATTGAAATTTAAGGGTCACAGTTGATGATAATTAAGATATAATAGCGGACTGATATTAAATTTCTTATTATTCTCCTTTGAATATCAAAGAAACAGCAGAGGTGTTGTTAAATAAAGTATCACAAACATTAAATACTCACAGAAATCTTATGCGAAAGTAAAACGCATCCCCTTAAAAAATTATCTAGCTGTTTACTCAGCCGTGTCTCATGACCTGTACTAAAACAATGAACGAACACAATTTATTACAATAATATTGTTCGATTCTTGTTATTTTCTTAATTAACAAACTATGAAAGACACTCAAAACAAACTTTTAATTTTTTTTCGCCATCGACAAATGACGGATTTATAAATCGGCCGCCTTTGATACTCGCCGTCACGCGGCTCTCCTCGAGTTAAACATTTGCATATGTATACACGAATGTCTTAAAATGAGCACACATATTCCATATCATCACATGACATAATATACTATAGGAAAAGTTTAACAATATACTAACTTGAGTTATCTTTGACAATATACTGATAACAGCAGAAAACCGGATGAATACTGTATAGATTAAAAACTAAACTCTTAAAAAAGGTAAAATGTAATCTCCCTATGTAATAACTCCAAAAAGAGAGAGAGACAGAGCCTGTAACGTGACGGTTCCCATATTGCACCTATTTTGACAGTTTTTTCATCTAAGTTTTTTTTTATGATCACGAAAAAAAATTTTCCATACTGTGTTAATTTTGTAGTCCTTCTTTATTTTAAAAGTACACCAATTTGATTTTTAATCCTTATTGAGTCATAGAAAAATGGGGTTGAATCAAGTAGGCTCTAAACCATCCATGATATCATTATGAGGAGTACCTAAATTGTTTAGTGTGTATTTGAATATTTTCAACTATTTCGTAAGACGTTTATAATGTCAAATAATCCAAATACAAATTGTTTAGTCTCAAACTTTTTAAGAATGTTCGATAAAAGTACAATTTGGGTACTCGGTGCAATTTGGGTACCGTGACGTTAATGTTTTGTTTTTCGTCGAGCTACAGCGTTAATTGCGTTTTCAAAATTGTCCTCAACCTTTCTGTCTATGCAATTAAAAAGGAATACAGGCCGAGCTACTCAAGGACCGATTCTACCTCTAATACCATTTCCATCACATGACATTACACCGATCCAATCAGATACAGCGATAGAAATCTCATTAGAAGTCATGAAAAGTGCATGTTATCGATGAAAGAGAAAATCTGTTGCATTCCCAAGACAATATTATCACAGCTTCATTCATTTCCAACAGGTAAGAGAAATATTTATATATAACGGATTGAATGGTTGCAATTTTAAATCGTTAAAAGTGTTCAGAGAAGTATTGTGCATATCTGTCAGAGTGCTGGATGTTTTGATTTGTGAGCATTCGAGCGAATCGGGTATTTAAATTCTCAATTTTAAAAACAATGCACGTTTTTTGGATATAAACAGAGCACATTTAAATTGTCGTGTTCAGATATTTAGACACCGTGCAATGTTTTAATTAAATCGCTATGAGTAGTACAAATTTTATTATTTAAAATATTTTACTGAATAAAATTATTCAAAATTGTACAAAATGGTTGTGAGAGGTCGATTTTTTTTTTGGATGAGCAGATGAGGAAATAAATACATTATCTATTTGTACTAGATTTTAGCTTTTTTCAGGAATTTTGCAAAATATATCCAATGTGTTTAACCAAATTTAATCATACAAAATCTTACAGATGTTCACCATATTCACATCTGACAGGAGAAAAAAAAACAGGGTTTGCAAAATTATATGACTAAAAAATCTCAAACAATTCTTTCTGCTTCTAGTCCAAATAATTATAAAATCCTGATCTTGAAAGGCTATTTAAATTTTGCTTGGACGTATTCCTGTGAAAGGCACCAAAGAAAATAAATACTTTGTCATTCATATATATTTTGACTATGCTTCAAAACCTGGTTTGTCTTTAAATAAAAATATCTTCATAATTTAATGTTTTGGAATTACATATGAAATATGAAAGCTTTTTTAATATCTTTTTTTCATGCAGCTTCTGAAGTTTTGATGCACTGATAAATTTTTGGCTTCAAATTGACTGATTGACATTGGTCATTGGTTATTTCCTGAAGACAAAATGGATTAGAAGCTCAAATAAAGAAAAGCATTACTGACGCAACTGCAGTGGCGGATCCAGGGGGGGGGGTTCCGGGAGTTGGAACCCCCCCTTTTTTTGGCCGATCAATGCATTTGAATATGAGCATATAATTGGAACCCCACCTTTACTCTGGGTTGGGAACCCCCCTTTTTAAAATGGCTGGATCCACCACTGCGAGTTAGTCAATATAAAAAAGTGAATTTGAATTGCTATAGCTATTAGTCAGCTGGCTTCAAAATTAAAACACAATTTATATTTTACTGGAAATGTTTAACAAGTCTCTAAGTCTGCCATGCATGTTTCACATGAACATGTACACCAGTTCGTATAAATGATGTTACATAAATTTGACCTTGCATAATAATGATTACAAATGTCAGTGTTAAAATGATTTGCAAAACATGTCTTTATTTAAATAATGTTAAACATGGACTTGTCACTTTGGTTTGTAATGTTATCTATATAACTATTAAATTAGATTTCTATTGACTAACTGCAGCTGGTGACCCTCTATAATTTTCTTATCATTCAAAGGAAGATTTTCGCATCACATGCCAAAACATGATTTATAAACATTTTTTATAATATTCTGGATAATTTAGAAAAATTAGAATTTTAAAAGGAAAAGATATTTTTATGAGGCCAACATTAAAAATATCTGTGTTTCCCCTCCCCGACTGAAGTTATCATGGTTATCAGGGTATGGGTAGGTAGGTAGGCAAATTATTTTATTTTATTTCTTGAAATAATTTTTCTATTTTTTACAAAATTCAATAGGTAAGATAAGTCAAGAAAAGTGGGGTATTCCCTGTATTCAGTGTACACCCCAGTTTTCTGATGTTAAACAGTATACAGGGACCTCCTTTTTCCTATTCATTTTATGGTATGAAATCTACAAAAGCACACATCCTTCATATGATAACAATCTGTGTAATGAAAGCAAGTGTTTAATTAGATAAAAATCAAGCTTATTTCAAGTCTAATTTGATGCATAACTCACAACAAAACAATTCCTGTTTACCAATTCATACCTTGATCATCAATTATGAGATGACAAAAAGATGTATGTTAATGACTTGGGAATTAAAATTTAATGAATAAAAATTTTCAATAGCAGTGAACCTAATTCAGTTATGTTCAGTTGCACCTGGATCATGCAGCTTGGTCAATTAATTCCTAAACAAAAGATTTGCATGTTTTTTCGAGTTCTAGAAAAAACAAGGCTTCACTTATATGTTTTGTTGTTCCTAGAATACTTTAAGTATTTACAAATTCAACTGATGCAGTTATAACGTAAAACGTGCCCTTTTGTAAATTTCATGCCATAAATTGAAAAATAAAAACACATTTAAACTGGTCTTGTTTACACAAGAGGTGAAAGCAGGGAATTCACGTATCCAACATTTTCTGACTTGTGCCCAACCTGTTCGAAGTCGAAGACAAAGTAGATTGATCACGTTTACTACAGCATCGGAAAGATCACTTTTACTACAGCATCGGAAAGATATCACCAAAAACCAACATAGCAAAAAAAAAAATTTGGGGCAAGAATGGCCAATAAAATTTTTCGAGTCGCGGAGATTCCACCGGGTCGGTGGTTGGAGGGGAAACAAACAATATTTTATTTTTGGTCTGACACTGTCATGACTGTATGCAATTATATGCATTTGAATACATCTTTTTACTAAAATTTTGAATTGATTCACATGTCTCTGCCAGGAAGTATAGAATCAACATGCACTTTCCGATTTCTTGAAATCTTTTTCCCATGCATAGTAGTCTGTGAAGAAAATCTGCTGGTTCTCACTATTATTTCTATTGTAAAAAACAAATTACAAATCCTATCGGCCAACTGAAAAGTTTAATGGTCAAAATCTTAAGGCCACTGCTTTTAGAGATCTCAATTTTAGTGGACTTAGAATGGGTACACACAAGTGTACTAACAACATTTGTAGTGAACAGTTATACATATGATATCTATATAGACAATTCAAGGTTGAGAAACTCTTGTTGTGTAATAATTTCGTTTGTATTTTGTTCTCTGTTCACTTTATCAGGGAGACTAGTAGATAAAAGATCACATGCATGCAGATGATAATAAAAGTGATACTTTATAACTAGAGCATATGTTTAGTTGTAAGTTTAGATATATATTTATATTTATTATATAAAATTATATATATTTTAAAGCAGTTTTAGTATTGAATTAATAGAAAATGTGGCAATTTTGCTAGTCAATTAATTTCATATTATTTATAACATGTATATATAAGCTTCATGTACATGTAAGTAGTATTGATTTTCTTTGATAGTAAAGATTTTCTTTGACCATGTTGACAGTAGGTAAAATCTGAGAACTAAGTAAGTAACTAATAATGAATTGCATCGGTCTCTTGACATCTTGATGAAGTCAAGACTTAGGCTTAAGCTTACACAGTTATTGAATCCTGCTTAGAAGGCATAAGTATTCAAAAAGGGGGGCAATAGGGGGTCCGTTAACATGTTAACAACACTGCGATTTTAGTAAAAACAGTTAAAAAAAAATGCAAAAATGCTGATTACAGTTAACAAAGTGGGTTGAAAACAGTTAACAGCTTAAATTGAGCTCGAATATAGAACAGTTAACAACACCTTGAAAAGGGCCATAACAGGTTAACAAAAAAAAGGTATTGCCCCCCCTCTTAAAAAAGTATAAGTTTATGATTTGGTTAATTTTAAAGTGAATTACTGGTGGCAGGTCCAGGCCATATGCAATTAATCATCATTGCATAAATGGCACATCTCAATTTCATTTCTTGAGATTATATGGGCCAGCCCCCTAATAAACAGTCTATTGAATTTGAATCTTTTTCTTATAGTTTACTGGTTGAATTTTGTGATAAGGGGATCCAGGATTGGTACATTTGTAAGTCACTGATATTGGTATGCATTGAGTGGTAAAAGTATTTGCAAATCTCACATCCATGGAGATTATTTGGTTCTTTGGATCGATTCAGAAATCGATGAATTTAATCACAAATGTTAGCAAGGTCAGGAATATATGCTCCTTCTCAAGTTATTGTATACTTTGTTGTCCCCCTTCCCTATTGAGCTAGTCCCCCAGCAATTTGTCAATCAAGTTGTCCTTTTTTTTTTATCCCCCATTTAAAAGTTGAGATTATGCTAAGGCCAAATAAAAAAGTATGTGTGGTTCCAGTTACATCTGAAAAAAAGTTGGGGTAGGTAGGTAGGGATTTTTTTTATTTTATGGTTTTTTTTTACATTGAGTCTATGAGAGCCACATTCTGACTTTAACAGTGCTTAATGAAAATGACAATAAAATCTTTAGGGTAGGCTATTTTTAAGCCGAAAAAGTAGGGACGGTAGGGTTACTGGAACCACACATATATTTTTATTTGACCTAACTAGTGCAGAGTATTTTTGGCAGCTAGCTATATAGTTATATACAGTACATGTACGAATGTTTACCTATTTATATGACTGATGAGTGTTTACTTTCACCAATGAATGAAATTGTAAGATTGAATAAGAAGATTCAACACTTTGCCCTCAGTACATATGTACATGTATCTTGTTGTCAGTGATCAATTAGGACAATTAAAAGATTAAAGGTTTTGCTAATTTATTAACCTGAAAAATAATTGGAAAATGTATATTAAGTAAGTAAGTAAAATTATATATACATGATATATAGTACATGTATGTAAACTGTCAGGTATATTATCATAATATTGTTCTTTGTTCATCATTATCAGTGAATAGAAGATAAAACAAAAGCACATGTGCAAGGTAGAGATTCTTTTTAGTTCATATGTTTTGTTTTAGTGATGTAATTCTTTGTTTTATAATGTTGAGGTTATTCAAAGTTTAAAAGATGGTGTTTTCAATTTTACTGGTTTTTATGCCCCACCTACGATCGTAGAGGGGCATTATGTTTTCTGGTCTGTGCCTCCGTTCGTCCGTCCGGTTAAAGTTTTTGGTCGAGGTAGTTTTTGATGAAGCTGAAGCCCAATCAACTTGAAACTTAATACACATCATGCACATGTTCCCCATGATATGATCTTTCTAATTTTAATGCCAAATTATAGTTTTGACCCCAATTTCATGGTCCACTGAACATAGACAATGATAGTGCAAAGTTCAGGTTAAAGTTTTTGGTCAAGGTAGTTTTTGATGAAGTTAAAAGTTACATCAACTTGAAACTTAGTACACATGTTCCCTATGACAATGTATGATATGATCTTTCTAATTTTAATTCCAAATTAAAGTTTTGACCCCAATTTCACGGTCCACTGAACATAGAAAATGATAGTGGGAGTGGGGCATCCGTGTACTATGGACACATTCTTGTTCAAATTGCATACTGTGGATTCATTTATTTTCGTGGTCACTAATTTTCGTTGATTGAAGAAAACTTGCATTTTCAGGGATATTTAATTTTGTTGTTTGATAGTCTCAGTCTGTATATATATTTATTTTTTTATAAAATTTGTGATTTGTTGAATTTTTGAAGTCCTTGTTCCCCTGTACCAACAAAATCCACAAAAATTGGTATCCAAAGAATATTAATGAATCCACGCCACATGTACAGTAATATTAAAACGTGAAGAATGATGCTAAATTTTTAGCCAAGTGTCACATTTGTATTGCTGAACTTCTGATAAAAATTTAATTTAAATGACATTAAATAAAGAATGTTTTATTTGAGAGATATATACATTTGTATCTAATTGGATGTCACTCACTGGGTACATGTATGTAAAAAGTGCACTACATGTTTACAAATAGATCTGATACATTTTATTTTTATAATGAAGCTAGTTTATAAATAAAAAAACATCTTGTTTATTTCCTGATAACATTAATCTAAATTAGATGAAATTTCCTGTATAAAAATCAGAGATTTGAAGGCAGATATATGGCGTATCTAAAAGATTTATTTGAGAATTGGGAGTTAATTACCTGCAGCCAAGGTAATCCAATGAATTATTGTGTGCATGTTTCTAATTAAAGCTGTACATCTATCAAGTGGCTGCTGTATATTGTAGGGATAATTAATTAATTGTTTATTGTTAGGCATCAGTCCAAGGTGTTTTTAACAGGAGGTCAAGGCTATGGATTGTTGTATACATGTATGTTCTAATGTATTTCTTGGCATGTGTGTCCAATATCTGGGGTAATGTTCTGATGTTGCAAAATTATTTGCACATTTATATTTATAAGTGAATGAACATAGTTGAACTGGTCCACACTACAATATGTATCAGTATGTTTGATAGAATTGGAAAATTATCGGTTTAATATGGGTTTCAGTTCAATAGACATATATATGTAGTTTATACATGTTTCTCGTTTCTCGTTTTTATATAGATTTATTACTGTCAGTGTAGTGTTGTATGGTTTAACACATTATCAACAGCTTGTAAGTTGTATTGAAGGACTTACTCTACATTTTGCTCTATATACAATGTATATGTAAATGTATAAATACATTGAATGCTTCCCTTGACCTAGTACATATCTAACCACCTTACATGTAATAGCTATGGTACAGCTAGTGGATTGTTACTCCCAGTCTGCACAAAATACTTTTTTTAACAACTAGTCCAAAGACCAATATTCTGACATTTTTCATATTGGGGCAAACAAAGTTTTGCGAAAACTTACCAGTCTGAATGAAATTTTACTAGTCTGGGGCATCGGACTAGTGACTAACCATGCAAACTGTGCTCCTATAGCACAACTGTTATAGCAGTGGTTTCATTACAATACTTTGCAAGGTGTCTTGAGTCAGAACCAGGTTTATACGAGAAAACTGTATAGTGGGGGATAAAAAAATTACAAATTAATGAACAAAAAACAAATATGTAACACAGCAATAAACGACAACCACTGAATTACAGGCTCATAACTTGGTGTTCAGATATTGCTTAGAGCTTTCCATATACATGTAAACATGTAATTTTTTTTTTTTATACTCTAATTATAGTTGTTGTTTTTGGAAATTGATGAATTATTGTTTACACAACATAGAGTGTTTAAGCCTAAGGAAGCAGCATGTTTGTTTATACTAAAGGTATTTAGTTGAGAAATGAATGGATTCACATAAATTCTGTCAGATTGTAAGAATGTTTTAATCTAGATATTTAACTATAAGTATGATAAATTAATAGATTTGATGGTAGAAAAACAAAGATAGCTAATTTAACAAAGAGTATCCTCTAAAAGACATGCAGCTTTAAGCTATAATATTAATCTAATCGTTTGAACTCTCCTTTATACCTGGTAATTTTCATCTAGAGGAAATTACTTCATAAACTAAAGCCAAATCTATTTTTGTGTTCTGCATGTTTTGTATATTATTCCACAGGCTAACTTAATTCAGTTTTCTAATTATAATTAACTGTACTAGATCATATGACTGAGGGTCATTATGGAGTTTACAGAATTGAGAAATCTAAAAATATATGGGCAACACAGTTTTACAGAAAAATGGAATAGAGAATTATGGGGTGCTAAATTATAAAAAATTAACATAGAGAATAATGACATTTTTTTTTTAAGAATACGTAAAATTAGCTTGAAAAATTCAAGAACAATTATAGGACCCCATCCCAACCCTCAAAACTGTGCATGTCTATGCAATAGATGTGTCAGAACATAAGTTGAAGTAACCTCATAGTGTTATTGTAGAGCCATGTAGGTAGTCTTATATGATGAGGATCGGAAGTGTACATGTAAAACATAAAATGAATTCTTTAAGTTTGAGTTTAAATGTTTGCAATTTATTGGACTTTATTTGATTTGCCTGTGGTATAAAAAGAGGCATGTCATGGTGGGGAGACATTAAGGTACCAATATTTACCTGTACTGTGTATTACAGTTAGTTCAAAATTATTACAATTTTGACATCATAGACAAAACTTTAAGATACATATATAATCATAAATGATTTCATGAAATGTTTCATATGAACATATGTATCAGATATTACTTTATCAGGATGTGAGTACTTATTATTGGGACACTAACGTAACCCAGTCTCATTCTTAAAAAGAATAATTGTAAAATTCTGATCTTTTAGTAGTAGCAGTGGCATTACAAATTGAAAATATCTTTCTTATGCGTGGCAGAATGGAATGATAAACCTTATTCCTTGGGAAGTCTCAGAGTGCCATGCTCTCTGCATGTTAGTGAGAACCCTTGAAACAACTCTTTAAGGGGTCCATAGAAGACATTGATGCATTAGACTAAATTTCTTTCCGTTCATTTTTCTCTGGCAGTCCATAAATTCCCCTTCATACTTCCCAATTCCTGTTACATGATCTACCTATTGTATCATTAATTTGTTTTCTAGCCCTGAACTGATGATTGTCATACCCGTAGCCAGGGGGGTTCAGATGACCCCCCCCCTTGAAATCAAATAATCAAATAAGCACTGTTTAAGTCAACGTTTTGTTCAAATTGTGACTGTTAAAGTCGAGTTCATGAGTCCAACGAACCCCCTTTGGAAATTCCTGGCTACGGGCCTGATTGTGCATAAAGTTCTGGTAAAATTAGTTGGTTATCTTGATATTTTAAAGTTAGAAATTTAACTGTATGGTGTAGAACTATATTGTATCACACCCAATGCATTGGTACATTGTAATATTGATTCAGTTTATTAAAGAGGATGTCTGGTTCAACATGTTTTCTGTTCTTACTTATAACTGTTAATTGGTAATGACAAGGTGCTAAAATGTAAATTAAAGATAGTAATTTGTGGGTAGAACTTCAGCTTGTACATGTATGAAGCATGGTCAGTATAATACTTTTACCGTGTAAGCAACAAGGTTATATTATTTTATATTCCTTCGATCATGAATAAGGTAAGAGTCTTGTTATAGTACATTTGTATCAGTAGGTTTTTGGAGGAATAAGGTAAGTGTCTTGTTATAGTACATTTGTATCAGTAGGTTTTAGGAGGAAAAAGGTAAGTGTCTTGTTAAAGTACATTTGTATCAGTAGGTTTTATGAGGAATAAGGTAAGTGTCTTGTTATAGTACATTTGTATCAGTAGGTTTTAGGAGGAAAAAGGTAAGAGTCTTGTTATAGTACATTTGTATCAGTAGGTTTTAGGAGGAATAATGTAAGTGTCTTGTTATAAATAGTACCGGTACTGTGGATTCATTTATTTTTGTGGGTACTAATTTTCTTTGATTGAGCAAAATTTGCATGTTAGTTGATATTAGATTTTATGGTTTTGCTGACAACTACATAAAACTTTTAAAAGCCTAAGGAAAATTGATTATTCGTTGTACATTTGAATTCGTGGTTCACCTGTACCCACGATATCCACGGAAATTGGTATCCATTCCAATGCAACATATAATAATGAATCCAGGGGCGGATCCAGCTATTTTAAAAAGGGGGGTTCCCAACCCAGGACAAAAGGGGGGGTTCCAACTATATGTCCCCATTCAAATGCATTGATCGTCCAAAAAAAGGGGGGGTTCCAACCCCCGGACCCTCCCCCTGGATCTGCCACTGGAATCCACAGTACATTTATATAAGTATAGGTTTAAGGAGGAATAATTAGGTAAGTGTCTTGTTATAGTACATTTATATCAGTAGGTTTTAGGAGGAATAATTAGGTAAGTGTCTTGTTATAGTACATGTATATCAGTATGTAGGTTTTAGGAGGAATAAAACTATCTTAATCAGTCAGAGCTCAGACATAAGTCGATTTCTGTTTTTGACTTCAAGCAGTCAAAACATGTATTTATTATAAAAATGTGTTTTCAATTTTAGACTCATCTAAATCAGAAAATGACAGACTTGTTTAAGTCTATTTATGTTGATGATAAAACTTAATTTTACTTGGTGGCCAATGTACACCACCTATGACCATGATGACAGCAAAAACCTGTCGGATAGTTCACAAGGACTTGAGCTATCTATATTTAATTATCTAATTGAACACTCCTTACTAAACACAGGTGTTTTATCTCATTAAGTGTGGTTCCAGGTGGTTGCATTGTAAGGTAAATTAACTTTATCTCTGATTTTTTAGACTCTCATTCATATTTTTCTTTAGAAGATAAAGCAATGTTGTCATTATTTGATTTAGATGCATGACCTTTTTATAAATATGCTGGGTCTTGAAGTTAACCAATTTTGGTAACTTATCGCCGGACCTATTTATATATATAGGAGATATTTGCAACTTTTGATTCTGGTTGATTATTTCTTGCTAAACAATATTAGACTTAAAGTCGTATTTTGTCTTGCATTAAAGGGAGACAAATCCTAAAACTTATAAATTTAGACCTCTATGAGTCAAAAGCAGATTCAGACTTCTGAGCTCTGACTGTTAATTATACTATACTTCAAATTACAGAAAAGTCAGTCATCTTAGGCCAACCTTAAAAATATGTTTGTTTGCAGTTTTCCGACTGTACCTTCAGACTGAAGGGTCGGTAGGTAGGAAAAATATTTTATTTTATCAGCCAAAATACAGTTTAAACAAGCAGTTACACTAAACCAAGTTTCTTGTGAAGAAAAAAAAACATTTTAAAACAACAAACACTGGACATGCTGAAAACCAACATCAAATGAACAGGCATTTTCAGATAAAAAACTTTTTAATCAAAACTGAAACTTTAACATAGTGTCATTATCCAATTTATGACATAAAATATGGTATAATTATTAAATACTGGAACACTTATAAACGAGGAATGTCATTATGACTAGAACTGTTTTAAAGAAATATATTCAGACATGTATGCTTCTTGACTAGAATGTTTTCATGAGTAGAGTATTTTCATCAGAAAAATGTAGATATTAAAGATTTATAAGACAATGTATTAAAGAGTGTATTTTTAATAAATAAAAAAATAACCATTGAATCTTCCTCAATTGAAAAAAAAGTATTAAGACATTCGACTGTTTTCATATTTCTAACAATATTTAATTATATGTGATAAGGTTATATTTTTGACAGGCTTTATTGAAAACCAAAGAAATCTAAAGTTTGGGGTGAAATCCATAGCACCCCATTAAAAGTAAATGGTCTGTACTGAAATGTTTTTAATGCATAAAAAAAATTGGCAGCATAGCTCCTAAGGACATGTTTTAATTGAACACACAGGCCACACAGTTTGGGTATATTAAATATTGTAAGAAAGAGAATAATTGCAATGAGTGGGGCAGCCCCCCTTATCCTAAAGGAGCATACTCATTGCAATCGAAGATAGATTTAATATAGAGAGAGTTTATTTATTTTTCGAGTAACCATTCATTTTCTCTACATCTTTGTGTAGTTAGGGTTGCTTCTTATTGATTTGGCATGATCTATATTCATTAACATTTCAAATGAGCCCTTAATTCCTCCGTACAGGCGTGTTTACAGATATCCATGAAGATTTAAGTCACGGAGGAGTGGTTTCATCTTTGTCGTCTTCACAACGATTTGTAGAAAATATGCCATACTTCAAGCTGCTGTCGAATTATTTAACCACTGAAATTGGTTCCATAAAGTCAGGCTCCACAGATTCTGTACCCGATTTGTTTGAGACAGAATGGTTATCGTGTCAGTTATGAATATCCGCTGCATCATCGTCAATGATATCATCACACATAATGACACATCATTACATGTGCCTGAATCTGTATAAACAGTTTACTAATAAACTTTTTTGTTTGTTATTTGTCTTAAAATTGACACGAGACGACAGCGTAAAGTACTCCTCCGTGACTTCATGGATACCTGTAAACAATTTCCATGTGCTTTATCATTAAATGGTCACATGAACGTTGACGGGAAGCTAAGAAAAACCGAACTTGAAATGCGTAATTGACACAGACTTTAAATCATTTCTGGAAAGGACCCAAAGTTCCGGATCGCGTCAATAGAAGTATTAAAAAAAATTTCTTCAAATTTAAAGCAATAAAATTTTCACAGTCGGGAGGATTTTCAAGGGTCGGTCGGTAAACTGCAAACAAACAATATTTTAATTTAAGCCTTAATGCAAGGCTCTGTTCATGTGTCTTCTCGTGGAAGATATTAAAGAATGAACATTTTAAGCAAACATAAGAATATATATATTTATTGCATTGTACATTTGTATTATGGCATAAAATTGAGAATAGAAACAGGAAATGTATCAAAGAGACAACAACCTGACCAAAGTGCAGAAAACAGCCGAAGGCCACCAATGGGTCTTCAACACAGAGAGAAAATCCCACACTGGAAGGCTATTTTCAGCGGGCCGTAAAAAAAAATGTGTACTAGTTCAGTGATAATGGACGTCATACTAAACTCTGAAATATATATATTTAAACTGAAATTAAAAATCAAACAAAACAAACATGTATACATGCATCTAATATATAATAGTTTATTAAACTGGTTATACATTTTGTAGGACATGTTACTAAGGTTTGAATTTAGATCTACTTATAAACCAAAAAATAAGAATCAGTTCTAGAACGACCAAAGACATATATTATTCAAGTATATATGTCTTTGGAATGGCCTATTAAGGCTTATTAGTATCCTGATTCAGCTTACAATTGTTTAAGTAAGGTTTATAAACAAAAATGACAAAGAGTCATGCATATTTGAGACTTCTTTGAAAGACATGATAATTAAATTTAAGTAGTACATGTAGTTCATGTTTCATGATAGATAGTTTCACTTTAAGAGGTTATTAACCTTTATGTAATTTTAGAAATTAATAATAATGGTTGGACATGTCAGTTGCAGAATTTACCATAGATATATTTGTTTTATCCTATAGATCAAGCCTCTGGGTCATAAATGTTTACTTAGTTCTATATTGTAGTAGGAGTATAATATTTGTGCTTGAAACACCAAATCTAGAATTTTGGTTGGTTGAATTTTGAGTCTGTGTACGTACAAATTTAACTCTTTCAAATATTCAAATAAGTCCACAAGGCAGGGTACCCTTTATAGATATAGGAAGATGTGGTGTGAGTGCCAATGAGACAACTCTTCATCCAAAAAACAATTTAAAAAAAAGTAAACCATTATAGGTCAATGTACGGCCTTCAACACAGAGCCTTGGCTCACACTGAACAACAAGCTATAAAGGGCCCCAAAGTTATTAGTGTAGAACCATTCAAACGGGAGAAACACGTATAAAACTTTACCATGTTTACAGTATACTCACACAAATGGTTATAATTAAGGTCATGGATGATTGTGTACATCACAGTTTTTGGTGTCTTTGTGGTCTGAATACAATTAAACAATTTTGATTTATAGGAATAACCATGGCCACCAATAATAATTTACTCAGTAAAAAAAAAAGATAAACTATTTTGCATCTAGCTATTAAGTATTTTGAATTTGATGATAAAAGCAGCATTCATAAACATTTGTTGTTTTAAAATTGTTTAATACAAAATAGGAGAAAAGATCCTTCAAACTTTAAATTGGATAAAATTGAGAATGGAAATGGGGAATGTGCCAAAGAGACAACAACCCGACCATAGAAAAAAACAACAGCAGAAGGTCACCAACAGGTCTTCAATGTAGCGAGAAATTCCCGCACCCAGAGGCGTCCTTCAGCTGGCCCCTAAACAAATATATACTAGTTCAGTGATAATGAACACCATACTAATTTCCAAGCTTTTTGGAGCTTATTTTCTAGTGGCTCATATGTAGTTGAAAAGTAGGATAATAGTTTTAAATACCAGTATATTCCTTGTGTTTTCCTGTAGACAAGATTAAAATGGGAAGCAGCTAGTGAAGAAACCTCTTAAGAAATAATTGACTGATGGAAATTGAAATATTTACAGCAGATTTCATTGAGTGTGTAGCCAAAGGTAATATCTTTGGTTAGCTTGCTTGTTAGCTGAACCGTGAGGTCATTGTTAGGTCAGGTATACTACCCTCCTTTCAAAGTAGCATAGTCCAACAGACAGATAGATTGGTTTTCTGCAGGACTAGTCTATTTATAAAGTAGGGTAGTTTACCTAACCTAACAATGACTTCACGGTTCAGCAAACAAGCAAGCTAACCAAAGATATTACCTTTGGCTACACACTCAATGGAATCCGCTGTAATTATTGATAAATGTTAAGAAATAACAGGATACAATATATATGTTTTTGTTTATCTTGGCTTTACACATTTGGGATACTCTTTAAGGAGTGTAGTAATTTCATCTGATTGGACAGTCTTATTTAAAATTCTGTTTTTGTTTTTCCAAGAAAATTAATCATAGATATTGAATTTGTCTAGAAGAGTTTTTCATTATTTCATCATCATCAGTGCATTTAAGCAATAATTTGTATTACGTAATGTAGGTTTAACATTTTTAAGAGTGGAAGCAATTTTTCTGAAGACTATTAGTGGAAGTCTAATTGAATTTGTATTTCTGTAATACATACTGTGAATTCATTAATATTCGTTGGATACCAATTTTCGTGGATTTCGTGGGTACCGGAAAACCACGAATTTAAATATTCAACGAATTGCAGATTTTCTAAAGGAATATAGGCATACTTTGTCAAAACCACGAAATTAAACATCCACGAATATGCAACTTTTCCTCAAACCACGAACATTGGTACCCACGAAAATAAATGAATCCACAGTATTTCAAATTTGTTGTTGTTTTGAGTTAGACCTGTTAGAAGTAATATGTCTCGATGAATTGATTAACAAAACATTTTTTTCGCTTAGAATTAATATGAGATCATTGAGATGTATTGGTTATTGATCTAGAAGTTTGTGTACAAGAATGGAATAATTTTTATATAATTTGTGAAATAAATAACAGTTGATTATCAGAAAACTTCATCATGATAGCTATTTAAGTTATTATATAATATCTACTTTATTCTCTGTTTTTTACAGACCATTATGAAGTATGTCGTATTAAAAACACACCAGGGGAAGAGTTGTATATATGAAAAGGATTGTCAACACACAATGACACAGAACTACTTAAAGTCCTGATCGTGTAGAAGATTGGAGGACGTAATGGCGGCGCGACCAGACTTAAAGGAGTTGGAAAATTTATCGATACATATCATTAGTGAGAATGTTGAGACCCCTGGTGGAATCAGTGTGGGTCAGCAATCTTCAGTCAGCGATTTTTCCGTCGGAAGCCAAAGTCAGTTTTTGAAAGGCAAAACTGAAAAAGACGAATATGTCAAATCGCGACTTCAAGTTGATATTGAGGTTGTTGATGAAATAGAAGAAGATAAGCCTTGTGGGATAGGAAAATGTCGACCAAATGGACTTCAGACCTGCGCCAATATAAAAACGTTTGTTACTTGTATGTGTCTTCTGATGGTGACAACGGGGACGATGTCAACTGGTTACTTCAACAGTGTGATAACTACGATAGAAAAGCGCTTTGAAATCGGCAGTTCCATATCTGGCTTAATTGTAGCATCTTACGAATTTGGTTCTCTAGTAACCGTTATTTTTATTAGTTATTTAGGTGGAAGACGTCACATTCCAAAATGGATCAGCTACGGAATTTTCCTAATGTCACTTGGGGCATTCCTTTTTGCATTACCACATATCATTGCTAAAAAATATACAGTCCATCGTGGAATTTCACACAATGAAACGGAAGAAAATATTTGTAAAGTGGTTGATGACTTAAGTGGACAATATAAGGAGAAATGTATTGGCGAGACCTCAGGGAACTGGGTTTATGTGTTGATACTTATATCGGCTCAGATTTTGATTGGTACCGGAGGAACACCTGTGTTGACACTTGGAACAACTTATGTTGACAATCATGTTCCTAAGGATAAGGCACCAGCATATCTAGGTAAGACCGGGAACCAGCATATTAACTCACATGCTTATAGAAATAACTTTTCTCCTCTTAGGGCTAATCTGTTGTTTTTTTTTAAAACTTATTTGGAAAGATGTTTATTTGAATACAATCATTGTTGAGAGGGAGGTATAAGAAAAATATGTAGGTAAGGGGTAATCAAATGGAAGTGTTGACCATTTGCAGTTTGTCTGTATAGGCACACTTGTTTCCCCATAATGCATCTGCATGTTAATGCAACTTTACATGCTATAAGAGCAAAAAATAGTTTATGAGGTCCATATGTAAATGTCATTCATATATATCTCATAATAAAATTTATGCAGTAAGTAGATCAACCTTCATTATAGTATTTATGTGAAAGAAGCTCATTTGCAACTAGTTATTACTAAAGCAATATATATTCCCCTATAATATTGTCACGATTGTACTGCTTAAATACAATACGTGAATTTGGTATATATATACTTGAGTCATTAGCAGATATGCTTTAGATCATATATTGTCATCATTGTCATGATTGTCAAACTTAACTATGATGTAAAACATATTTGCTAATGTTATTCATGTTATCCTTTTAAAAGACAAAAACAGAAAAAAATAAAACCACTTCTGCCAAATCTAGGAAGTAGTCACTATACATGTATATATATACATGATATCTATAATACTAAAATTACGAGGTCCAATTTGTCAGCCGTCATCACGTAAAAACGACGAATCAAAGAATTCAACTTTATATATAACTATAATAGTACAAAGGTGTAGATTAAAAATTACACCACTCCAGGCCCTTTTGTTTTCCACGTAATTAATATTGCCAATAATTAAGAAGTTCCGGGTCGAGTCCGCTACCGATACCAATAGTATATTCACCTGTTACCTATTACCTTATTTGTACGTTCCGCATCTGACAGGCGCACCACCAAACGTTGTATTCAGGATTAATATGCTATATACACGGGTCATAACCACAGGGTTGACACTACTAAATTGTCAAATTGTTACCTATTGTAGTATTTTAATCAGTAAGACTTTCTATGATAACAATACGAATACTAAAAATCTGGACTAAAAATAAGGCGTATAGGTACAGTTTTCAATTTGTTAGTGGGCATGACGTAAAACAGCGAAGCAAAGAATTCAACTTTATTTATAACTTATATAGGACAATGCTGTTGATTAAAAAATACTCCATTCCAGGACCTTTTGTTTTCCAAATAATTAATATTATTGTTTCAGTTCGACGGGTTCAAACAGAAAGACTTGAAAGCAGAGAAAAACTGTGTATCTTATAATCGGCGTGACTTTATCAGATGACAATACTAATACTAAAATAAGGCTTGCGCATAGTTATATACTTTATTTCAGTCACGGACCCGTGATATCACGGGTGTGTTCTAGTATATATATATATGTCCTCCAAAAAAAACATGAGCACCTAGATTAGGCCATGCTTATGTACTACCGGTAATTTATTTGTTGTGTTTTTCAGCTTTTATTTATGCATCTGGAGTATTAGGTCCTGTGTTAGGCTATGCTTTAGGAGCACTTTTACTACAGTACTATGTTGACGTGTTCAGCTATATCGTCAACATTCGTCCGTCAGATCCACAGTGGATTGGTGCTTGGTGGGGTGGATTTATTATCTGTGGAATTCTGCTTTTCCTTCTTGCCTTTCCTTTTCTGTCATTTCCTCGAATTTTGGTGGAGGAGAAAAGAAAAATCTTGGAAGTGAAGACTAAAGAAGAATTGTTGAATCAGGATGATAGGACTTCTAAACATGGGGAGGAGTACGGTAAAACTATCACAGGTAGGTTTACCGTTAGAATGGTTGAATTAAGTGAATTACTTCCCCTTAATTAAGACAGCAGGACTGAGCTAGAACATTGAAAGTTTAATATCAAAATAAGTGACAATAGAAAAAAAAGGATATGTGGTATGATTGGCAATGAAACAACTATCTTGCAAAGTGTATAACATGTCGACTAAAAAAGTCTGTATGCTTACTTGCAGTCTCTTGATATGAGGAGGGGTGTGGATTAAAAGATGAATTGATTGCTGTTTAATGTGCAGTGGCAAAAACATACATATATATATATATATAAATATTCATGACAAAAATCGTTTAAGATAACACACAGTTTACCATGTTTACATGGTTTACTAGCTTTTCTAAGGTGTGATATACATATATGTGTCATTATGAAATAAATGTGGCATTTGGCGTACTAAAGTGTTGGCTATTAGGAATCTTCTAGAGGTTAGCTATAGGCATTTTAGGCCTGTACTTTGTTCCCATATACATCCCCATTAATGTCATTCTTGTGAATTTGTAAGTGTTGAAAATGGGTATGCCAAAAAAAAAGTAAATATGTACATGAAGATATACATGTACCTTATGTACATGTATGTAAACATCGCAGATGCTACTTGATTTATAACAATCAGAATGATTTCCTATTTCTGAAGATTTTCCCAATAAATTCTGAGTTTACTGAACCTACATGTATATGTTATTATCATTGTACTTATAAATACCCTGGTAATTAAAACTTACATATTGTTATTGTATTGATTCTGTAATCATCTAAATAGAAAATTTTCATGAGAAACCTGGGGCCCCGCCAGAATTATATCTATAGGACTATTGCAGAAGCTCATGTTTATTCAACATATAGTTTTGTTCATTCTTTTTGTATACATGTATGTAAAATGTAACGTTGCTACAGTACTTGTTCCAGCAAATTAATAACATTTTGTACTCTCTGATTTAAATTATTTTTTAATCTACATCACACATTGATTTTTTATCTTGTCTAGAAATGAGACATATGGATTGCTTTTCTGGTAATGGCAGCAGCTTCAGCAATAGTTATAGTTCTTTATTGAGTTTGATAGGAACTACTTGTGATAGATCAATAATATTAGATTTAAAACTGCATAAAGTTCTATCTTTAGGGACGGCATCAAAAGTTCAATGAAGGATAAAAAACTTAATTCATACAGTTTTTTCACTGACCCCCCTACCCCCTTCTTAACTTAATTTGGGAAAAATTTATTGACCAATAAGGATATATGTAAAATTGATGTCAATTTATACAAAACTTGCAGCAATTTTCGATGTCATGTTTAATGTCTTAAGTGAGTTTGATAGGGACTAAGTACTACTACATGTTGTTAGTACTACTGATATTAAATTTAAAAATGCATAATAGTTTCACAATTATTCTGAGGCCATGTGCCCTACTGAAGATCATGATCCAGCAACTATGAACCTAATTAGCAATGTTTCAAATGTTCTTATTATAATCATGATAATGTTGCTAAAAATATTGGTTTGATCAGCTGAAGGGATGCACAATCATATACAAAGTACGTAATCAAGTTCATTGTTAATTTATTGTTTTTTGTTCAGTTTAATCTTGGCTGTGATGTAAGTCACAGAGAGGGAGACCTAGGGATTGCTTTTTTGTCAGCAGTGACAGTAAAGAAGTTGTCAACAATTGTTACGTTTTCTGAAGATGAGTTTGATAAGGTGTTTAATATTAAGTTGCATTACTATCAGTACATATCAGATTGACAACTATTTTGAGCCCCTGCTTCCTAGATTGTGATTAAGCAGCTATTTTCAATGTTAGTTTTTGGCTCGCCTTGACAGAGTCAAAAAGCGAGACATAAGTATGCTGTTTCCGGCGTAGGCGACAGCGTCAACAATGTATTAGTTTGTGATTAGGTCTAGTTTATGGGGAACCACAAGTGGTAGGTCAATGATATTTGGTATGCAGTTGTATAGGCATTGTATATCCCATTTCCATGGAGATAATTTGGCTCTGCCCCTAAGTCATGGTCTATTGACTTTGAAATTTTTTCTAAGTTATCATGTATTAGTTTGTGATTAGGTCAGTTCAAGGGGAACCATTAGTGGTAGGCCAATGTTAATTGATATTCATTGTATAAGCATTGGCACATCTCATTTCCATGGAGAATATATGGCATTGCCCCTCAGTCACAGTCTAATGACTTTGAAACTTATCTTAGTTTACATGTATTAGTTTGTGATGAGATCAGTTTTAGATGAACTGCTTATGTTTAGTCAATGATATTTGGTATGCAAATTTATTGGCATTTGCAAGTATTGTTTCCTTCGAGATTATATAGCCACACCCCCTCTTCATGGTTCATTGACTTTAAAACTTTTACATAGTTTACAAGTTAATGTTTGTATTTTGGGTTTGGGAACGACTTATAATAAGTCAATGGTATTTGGTATGCAGTTGTATTAGCATTGGCACATCTCATTTACATGGAGATTGTTTAGCCATGTAATTTAGTCATGGTTCATTGACTTTGAATATTTGCATAACTTGCGTAAGATGTTAAAGTATTGCTATTTTGATTTCAACATTTGCATAATCAAAATTACAAAAAAAAGGTGAGACATATCTCTGTGATAACAGTTTATATAAAAACTTCAACAAATTGTGATGGAAGTATATATTTGGTATAAAATTTCTTTACAATCAGTACATTTCAGTTTGACAATTATTTTTGAGTACCTGCCTTTAGGACAATGCTCAATGACTTTAAAATGTTAAGTTTTCTGCTTTAGTTGTAAGATTGATATGAATTGATCCAACATCTATACTGTCTGTCATTCTCACTAGATCATGGTCCAGTGACTTTAAATTAATAAACGACATTGCTTTCCATCAGACATACATGTTGTACATCAGATTGTCTTTTACTGAATTTTATGCCAACAGGTGTGACATATCTCTGTGTCAACATTTTATTATTTCTTTTTATTCTTGCTTCTCTTTTAAGAAGTTGCCTTTGGAAGATAACATTTCAATACTTTTAGAAAGTACCAATTACTATTAACATGATAAATCTCCAGTATCATTTTTATGCCCCACCTACGATAGTACATGTAGTAGAGGGGCATTATGTTTTCTGGTCTGTGGCTCCTTTCGTCCGTCCGTCCGTCCGTCTGTGGTTCCGTTCTTCTGTCCAGGTTAAAGTTTTTGGTCAAGATAGTTTTTGATGAAGCTGAAGTCCAATCAACTTGAAACTTAGTACACTTGTTGCTTATGAGATGATCTTTCTAATTTATAAGCCAAATTAGACTTTGACCCCAATTTCACGGTCCACTGAACAATAGAAAATGAAAGTGGGAGTTTCAGGTTAAAGTTTTTGGTCAAGGTAGTTTTTGATGTTTATAAGCTGAAGTCCAATCAACTTGAAACTTAGTACACTTGTTGCTTATGATATGATCTTTCTAATTTTAATGCCAAATTAGATAATTACCCGATTTCACGGTCCATGGAACATGGAAAAGGATAGTGCGAGTGGGGCATCGGTGTACTTTGGACACATTCTTGTTTAATCAGATTTCCAACATAAGTACTATATTGAGGAAATTAAATCATGGCTGGTTACAGATGGTTACGGATATATGTCTGGTTTATTTAGAATAAAATATCATGAAGAATAATAGATCTTCAAAAGTTTCTATATTTGTCGATACTTTTGTAACAAAATTTCTGAGCATTATATCCAACATAACCAAACAAATTAAACATTAATTTTGTTTCAATAATTTCTGGTTAAAAATGTTGTGTTATGTTTTTTAGCCCAGATGGACAGTGGTTACTATATATATCGTTGCTTGGCTTCTAAAATGTCGTATATGCCTTTTTAGCTCACCTGGCCCGAAGGGCCAAGTGAGCTTTTCTCATCACTTGGCGTCCGGCGTCCGGCGTCCGTCGTCCATCGTCGTCGTCGTCCGTCGTTAACTTTTACAAAAATCTTCTCCTCTGAAACTACTGGACCAAATTAAACCAAACTTGGCCACAATCATCATTGGGGTATCTAGTTTAAAAATTGTGTCCGGTGACCCGCCCAACCAACCAAGATGGCCGCCATGGCTAAAAATAGAACATAGGGGTAAAATGCAGTTTTTGGCTTATAACTCAAAAACCAAAGCATTTAGAGCAAATCTGACATGGGGTAAAATTGTTTATCAGGTTAAGATGTATTTGCCCTGAAATTTTCAGATGAATCAGACAACCCGTTGATAGGTTGCTGCCCCTGAATTGGTAATTTTGAGAAAATTTTGCTGTTTTTGGTTATTATCCTGAATATTATTATAGATAGAGATAAACTGTGAACAGCAAAAATGTTCAACAAAGTAAGATCTACAAATAAGTCAACATGACCAAAATGGTCTGTTGACCCCTTTAGAAGTTATTGCCCTTTATAGTCAATTTTTAACCATTTTTCGTAAATCTTAATTATCTTTTACAAAAATCTTCTCCTCTGAAACTACTGGACCAAATTAAACCAAACTAGGCCACAATCATCATTGGGGTATCTAGTTTAAAAAATGTATCCGGTGACCCGCCCGCCCAACCAAGATGGCCGCCATGGCTAAAAATAGAACATAGGGGTAAAATGCAGTTTTTGGCTTATCACTCAAAAACGGAAGCATTTAGAGCAAATCTGACATGTAGTAAAATTGTTTATCAGGTCAAGATCTATCTGCCCTGAAATTTTGAGATGAATCGGACAATTCGTTGATAGGTTGCTGCCCCTGAATTGGTAATTTTAAGGAAATTTTGCTGTTTTTGGTTATTATCTTGAATATTATTATAGATAGAGATAAACTGTAAACAGCAAAAATGTTCAGCTAAATAAGATCTACAAATAAGTCAACATGACCAAAATGGTCTGTTGACCCCTTTAGGAGTTATTGCCCTTTATAGTCAATTTTTAACCATTTTTCGTAAATCTTAGTTATCTTTTACAAAAATCTTCTCCTCTGAAACTACTGGACCAAATTAAACCAAACTTGGCCACAATCATCATTGGGGTATCTACTTTAAAAATTGTGTACGGTGACCCGGCCAACCAATCAAGATGGCCACCATGGCTAAAAATAGAACATAGGGGTAAAATGCAGTTTTTGGCTTATCACTCAAAAACCAAAGCATTTAGAGCAAATCTGACATGTGGTAAAATTGCTTATCAGGTCAAGATCTATCTGCAACAACAAAAGAAAGAGAGTTTTCAGCTGGCTATACAACCCTTGCACAATCAACTGAATTTTGCAGAAATCATGAATAGGATAGATTGCCCTTATATGATAATTTTTTATTACCTTTTTGCTTTTTTTGGCAAAGTGGGGGGGGGGGGGGGGGGGGGGTTGCGCAACAACAAAACTACTTCACACCTTTCTCATTACTTTGCATTTCTTGTTAGATAAATTTTACAAAAATTCTCCCCTGAAACAACTGTTGAATTTAAACAAACTTGGTTTAAATCACCACTAGGATATCCAGGGACCACTGTGTATGATGACCCTGCCTGCCCACATGGCTGAAATAAAACATAGGTTTCAAATGCACTTTTTAGTATTATATCTCTGAAACTAAATGACAGTACAACAGTTGCATTTATCATGCAACAATTGTAAATAAAAATATCAGGTGAGCGACACAGGGTCCTTGGACCCTCTAGTTTTCAAAAAATACTATATATAATATATCATGACTATACAGCAAGCACATTGTTAAACTACTCCTTCATTTATATTTGCTTGCTCTGAACTTTCTGAAGTCTGTGAAGAGTGTGTACTTTTGAATTTATAGACATTTTTCTTCATTGCCTGACAGACAGTATAGCCAATTAAAAACTTTTAGTTTTTAGGCATTTTCTATTCATTAATTGATAAAAATAAACTGTTAACACATAGGATTGTCTAACCTTTGTTACCTAATTAAAAGCGTTTAACAAAGCGCATAAGTGTTGTGACTGTTGTCAGTTCAGCGACTATCATTGCAGGACTGAGGAGATCAACATCTCTAATTATTTCAGACTTTCCTTGTTCGGTGCTGAGCCTGCAGAAAAATCCTTTTGATATTTTTACTTCCTTGTTGATCAAAGAATCTACTGAATTATTACTTTTATTTTATGACAAGTGAATTCTACAAAACTGCAAATTCAGATGTTTTGTTTTGGGCCAAATAAAAATATATGTGTGGTTCCAGAAACCCGACCGACCCTAGAACTTTTTTTTCATTTCTGAAAAATAAATTTCAAAAGATCTGATTTTGAGGATTGTGAATTAAAATAATATAAAATTCGTAGATTTCTGTCATTTGAATCTCCATAAGAAGTATCTGTTATTGGTAAAATGCAAGAATTCATAACAATTTGTTGTCAAAATGCAACAAAATTAATGAAAAACGTAAATGACTGTCTTTATTTTGCAACCAAACACTTTTAAACTGGCTGACTTCTGGTATTGATATGTGTAATACTGGAAACAATTTCGGTAAACACACGATTTTTTTCCGGATTTTGACAATCCTAAATAAAATTTAGAAAAAAATAAATAAAATTTGCCGACCTACCGACCCTATTTTTCAAAAGTATGTAACTGGAACCACACATATATTTTTATTTGGCCTTGTTTTCCTATTAAAGTTGATTAAGATGAGATAGGTTTCACAAAAATAAAAACACTTATTTGAAATTAGATAGCTTCATTTGTATGCATTTATCATTTGTCTATACATATATAATTGATTAAATGTCATATTTTGTCCGTTTTTCAAATATTACAAAAATAAATGCACACTCGAATTTGAATTTATAGCAGTTCAAAACAAATTCTACAAAAAATTTTCTAATATTTTTTACATGTTTATTTCATGTATTTACGGCTGAACTTTTACAATTTTTTTTTTTTTCAGACATTCCTCGTTCGATGTTGAACTTATTAAAGAATAAGATTTACGTGTTGACCAGTCTTGGTATTTGTTGTGAGATTGCTATTGTTAGTGGATTTGTCGTCTTCCTTCCAAAATATTTAGAGACACAGTTTGGTACATCTAAGTCAATGGCCAATCTTTTCACAGGTAAGTCAAAGGTCAACTTAAAATATTATTTCCTAGTTGTTAAGTGGGGAATAGAATTATTTAAAATGTTGCATCTTTTGAAATCTAGGAAAAAGACATATATGTTAGCTTAATTTTCCAAAAGGGTCAAAGGAAGCGGTACAGCTGTCGGAAACACCAGTTTATAAGCACAGTTATAGAATGTGGAAGAATTATACTCTTCTTCTTTTTCACCATGGCTGATTTAATTCTGAACAGAGCTGAAATGGGCCGATACTGTACTTGTAGATATAGGAAGATGTGGTATGAATCATATAATGAGTGCCAATGAGACAACTCTCCATCCAAATAACAATTTATAAAAGTAAACCATTATCATGATTATAGGTCAATGTACGGCCTTCAGCATGGAGCCTTGGCTCACACTGAACAACAAGCTATAAAAAAGGGTCCCAAAATTACTAGTGTTAAACCATTCTAACGGTAAACCAACGGTCTATTTTAAAAATTTATATAAAATAACGAGAAACATGTATAAATTACATAAACAAATGACAACAATCCTGACATATTTATCAGCATTCAAACCTTTGTATTGTTTTGCAAACCAAAACACCTGTTAAATCCTACATAATCCTCAACTAGGTTTGGGTGCAGTGCAAATTGTATTTTTGACAAAGTCAGTTAATTTCTTGTTGAAAAGCAATAAAACATATATTTATTTTGTTTAAATAACCTAAGATCTGGAATAATGATCAGAATTCAAGATATTACACCTTTTTAATCAGTTTGGATATATTTGTTTTCATATAGGAATAATTTAATTTTGGATGTAACACGTCTTCTGATTGGCTGACGTTATTTTGTTATGAGCCCATAGACATAATTTAGTCATTTGACCGCAACGTCATCAACGTTTTTTCATGGTTTTCTACGGTTTAAAATGGAATTTAGAATTAAATTATAAGAAATGACGTAATATTTTTTCTGTCTATTCAAAATAACTTAAAAAATGTGGTGCACACTGTTAAATAACCCGCTACGCGCGTTATTCAGTTTGCACCAAATTTTTTATGTTATTTCTTCATAGACAGAAAAAATATTACAGTCATTCCTTAAAAGTTTGATTTTATTTTCAACCAAAACAATTTACTTTATAAAATATTGATGAATTGAAAATACCGTTTAGTGAATTTTATATTTAAATCGGCCCGAAAGCAAAGTTAGATATATGTACAGTGAAACCTGGCTAAACCAAATCTGGCATAAACCGAAGACCTGTATTAACCAAACATGTGCTTAATCACCATCATATCAAATTGTATTCCTGTGAACCTGATAAAACCAAACATTGACCAAAACCGAAACACAATCTTAAGTCCTGAAGTGGTTCGGTTTAAAACAGGTTTCACTGTACATTTAATTTTGTCTCCTATCTTTATGTACACTGGAGTGGTTTACTCTCCTGGTTATCATGGTTATTGTCACATTTTGTAAACATCATCAGGAAATTTCTCTTCCATCATATAAGAGGGTTTGGATGGAATTCCATATTTCTATTCTTTCTATTTGTCATTTTAGTCTATACTTAGTAATTTTGCCCAAATTTATTCTCTATTCTTTTGTATTGTAGCAGGAAGCACCCCAATAATCTCTTTTTTTACTTGTGTTGCTTATTTTTTTCTGTATTCTTTATTTTTTGGACCCTTTATTCTTCACTTTTACTCATTCTCTTCGCTCTAAAAGAGGGGTGAAAGAAACCAGAGCATGAGAGGGACTTTGTAACCAAGAGATTGAAATAAACTGACAACACAATGGCTAAAAATGAAAAAGACAAACAGACAAACAATAGCACACAAGACACAACATAGACAACTAAAGACTAAGCAACATCTAAACCTCATCCACACCCTCATATATTAAGTTTCCATACAATTTAATTATAATCCCTTGCCTGCATATATTGATGGAATTTTGTGTAATATAGACCCTTTGAGAGATGAGTATTATATTTGTCAATACGACAATAGATGATTATGTTTACTCTGAAGGGGAATCGTCATTGAATTATATATATTGTTTTTATATGTGGTGAAATGGAAATTTGAAATCGTGTCCACAGAACTTGTAGATTAGAAGTCCATCATTAGTATGTTAATAACGTAGAACCCCTTCTAGGAAAATGCCGATTGGATTAATTATGAAATAATGATTATACACCATGTACACATGATAATATATTATTCTAGAAAATCACTGATCCCATTCATTAAAATATGATAAAACTCTCTTCAAAGTATGGTTTGCTCTGAAGGGAAAATGTCATTGAATTAAATATATATTGTCTTTACAAGTAGCGAAAAATTGGAATTTGAAATCGTGTCCGCGGGACATGTAGATTTATAGAAGTCCATCAATAGTATGTAACAATATTCTTTAATAATGTAGAACACCCTCCTGGAAAATGCTGTTGAGTTTCATTTATATTATAATGATTATATTTATCATGTTTATTGGATAATTAATATAAGTGCTAGAAAATTGCTATCCCTTCATTAAAATGTTTCAGTGATAAAACTCTCTTGAAAGTGTTAAAATGAAAATAATTTGGAAGAATAACAGAATAACTATGAATTCAGTATTGTCTTGTGGAACTTGTCCTGCATCATCTTAATGTTTCACGTACTTAATTGGACAAGTTTCTTTTGTTTAATCTTAAATGTCTACTCAGTCTACATTCTGAAATTTTCATAAGAGGGGGAGGGGGGGGGGAGGGGCACTGACTGCTTTCAGGCTGCTTCAGTGCATGTGATTCCTTATATAATCAACCAATATTTTTTGCCTTTTTTCTATTCAGTAAACTCTTTCCAGACCCTGATAAATGCATGCACAAATTTCTGAATTTACAATATCATGTATGGGTTTGAAAAATTTTCATTCGCTGTACATAGTAAATACATTAAACAAAGAGAAACATCAGCCGATTCATCCCGTTTACCATAATTTGTCACCGATATATTGAGTAACAGTTTATAATGACCTTAGACGACGAGGTAATTCAATTTCCGTTCCTTAAGTAAACGTATGGAATCAAACATCTTACAGACTATATTATATTGTCATGTGAATTATACGGAAAACATTTCCATTACGGCTCCACATTATTGACTTTTTTCCCAATACTTTGACATTCTTAATACTTGGTTTTATGACTATGAGTGTTTTACTATATATTTTCATGGTTGTTTATTACCTTTAGCTCTTAGGAATTACATTGGATCCTTATTCAAGTTATTGTACACTTTGGAATTTTGTTCAATACTTGAAATAACGTTAGTTATATTCCAGGGGCTAATTAAGAACTTTCTTTAAGAAAAGACCTAGTACATTTTTTATTTACATCTGACCAAATTTGAAAGTTTTGCTGATTTGATCTTACTACTTTGTATAAGCTACTTATTTCATCTGATAATTAAACTAAATGAGAGATAAGGATGTTTTATAAAGTTCACCTACTATCAGTAATTTTGTTATTTGACATGTTTAATTTATTAATTTTTTGCTTTTTTTGCTTTTGTGGAATAAAAAGATAAATTTATGTCCTTTCTTTATCAATTTGAACCAATATTATATTCAAACTTAAAAAAATAGACAGTTATGAAGAATTTTCCATTTTGTTAGAATGCAGTTTGCTTGCCATATTATGAAAAGATCGGCCATCAGATCTATAGGGTTATTCAGTTTGCTTGCAATATTGATAGAAGCTTGCATATTATCAAATAATTTAATTTTGGATGTAACACGTCTTCTGACTGGTTTACGTTATTTTGTTATGAGCCCATAGACATAATTTAGTCATGTGACCGTGACATCATCAACGTTTTTTTATGGTTTTGTACGGTTTAAAATGGAATTTAGAATTAAATTATAAGAAATTACTGTAATATTTTTTCTGTCTATTGGAAATATCATAAAAAATGTAGTGCACACTGTTAAATAACCCGCTAAGCGCGTTATTCAGTGTGCACCAAATTTTTTATGTTATTTGTTCATAGACAGAAAAAATATTACAGTCATTCCTTAAATGTTCTTATTGTGACCTTTGTAGTTTATGAATTTTTTTTTTTTTGGCAAACTGTTTGACTTACTGTCTCATTCTTGTTCACAGTTTTATTTATTTCCTATTTTTTCAATTAGTTTTATGTACACATTATTGATTATTGCCAAGTAAAAGAGCACATATTTTCACAGCCCAAAAACTGCTAGTGTAAGGAGACATTTTAATCATGTTAATTGATGATAACTTAGAAAGTTTCTTTGCTATATCTTTTATGGCTTACAAATATATGTTTTACTTGATAATAATTGGAGTTAGTTCTTTTATGGAACCATTTCTTTAAAAATGTTGTTGAATTTTTTTTTCTGCCAATTTTGAGTTGAATTTGATATTTTATTTATGTTGATAAAAAAAAAGTTAAGGATGGAAAAATTAAAAGAAAAAATTGTCCAATTAAGGATATGATGCTACTTTAACTTTAAAGGATTCGGGTTCAATGATTTATGTAAAAACTTTGTAAATGAAGAAATTTCAAGCACAGTGCTTTAAATGTCCGAAGTACATAAAGTACAGTTGACTTTCCTGATAGAACAAATGACAGAAAGCTTTGATTTGGTGAGTCAGGTACTTTTATAGGTTGCATTTCCGTAAATATTGACAATGCAATTTCCCATAGGAATTCCTTTTACGGCTAAAACTGTACCACTTTTACTCTGAAGTTTTGAAAAAAATCTTATCCTAGAATTGAAAGTTCATACGCACTACAATTTTTTTCAAAGGTCAAAATATAGGGCTGTGCGGCATATTTTCAACGTTTATATGCCCTGAACTTCTCAGAGTTTAAACTAACAGTAATTTTCTTAGCTACCCCTACCTCAAATGAAAGGTTATCACAGATTTCAATGTAAACAATATGCACATGTTTATTTACTGGTAACATTCCCAAGTTATGTCTCTGTGAGATGGAACACAGAGAGCATAACTGGGAACCAGTATGTAAACAAAATTAATTTTCTATGAATATTCAAGATCTCGCCAAAAGATGCATGTTTTGAGAAGCAGATGTATTTACAAAGTGCAACCTTTAACTTAATTAACTAGGATTGCCAGTTTTCCTTGCCAAGGATTATTGGGCAACACTTTAAAATATTTTGGTTTGCCCAAACCCTACCAAACATTCTAATGCAACAACGTTTGTAACGTTCATTTTGATTGGATAACGTCACTTTCTTACATGGCATCAATTGACCATTGATGCTATGGGACGTACGCGCAAGCGCAGACGGCATATGACAGATTTTAAATACATGTTTTAACGTTGTTTTCTGTCAGTTTCATTAGAATGGAGATAACAATATTGTATTTTAAGCTCCGACGGCATCAATTTGGGATTAGATGGTCGCAAATACCCGTTTACTGTCTCCGCTAACGCGTCGCCAGTAAACTTAATTTGCGACCATCAAATCCCCAATTGATGCCGTCGGAGCTTAAAATACAATACAGTTATCTCCTAATTGACAGTGGATAGGTAGGTAAGCATTTTCTTTCTTTTTTTTTGGTAAAGAGAAATTTAAGTATCAACTGTCTATTGGAATTTGATGAATTTTTGTCTGACAGACATTCATCTTGTTGTAACATGTGTAAGGTCGAAAGTCTCTTTATTTATTGTTGAAGACCTCTCACCACAGTATGCCAAGTTGAAGAAGAACTTAAAAATAACAAATGGCATTTAAGACAAATGTAAGATAAGCTAATAAAATGAAAAGGTATAATAACTGGACAAGAGAAGGATGAGCTCATTGAGCTGACCACAAATGTTTTCACTAAATAAATTTGACCTTTAAAGCAAGTGTTTCTGTATATATAATATATATAATTCTCTACTATAATACAATACTTTTAGTATTTACGAACTGACCAAGACACTCTGACACCATTTAGCAATGTCTGTACCATAATTATACAGTTAAAACAATTTTAAATATCATGCACCTCACAATATATATTCTTAAGTTTATATCTCCATATCCTCTCTATATTGCCGCCATAATAGAAGTGACCTTTATATAATTCTGTCCTTGACCATACTATATTACTTATGTAATCATGAACTGACCATGGCCAAGACGCCCTGACATCATTTAACAATGTCGTTCAATAGTTCTAAGTATGAACAATTAAGGAATATTATGCACCTCAGCATATTCTCTATCATCTATGTATCTCCATCATCTCTCCTTGTCCTTGACCGTTTAAGTATTCATAAACTGACCAAGACACCCTGACACCATTAAGCAATTAATGTCTACAGTAAGTAAGAACAATCTATGAATATCATGCACCTCAGCATATTCTCTCCCTATCTGTCATATTCAGGGACTCCTTGTGCCAATCAAAGAAGCATTAGCTTGTATATTGACAATTAAATGGATATAAACCATTAAGTTATTAGTATGTACAGATCAGGATCATAGGCTGTCAGCTACTTCATCACGGGATTCTTCACAATACATTAGATGTTGTCTGGTTATACTCATTTCATTAGTTCTGTTTTAAGTAAAAGTACTTGTTAGTATTAATGAAAACAGTGGTTCTATCAGAGGTCGCCTAGTAATGGAGGAAAGTTTTGAGAATCAATGTTTACAGTTTATGAATTGTTTTCTCCTTAAATTTTATGTAACAGATTTATTGATTCAGTTCTATTAATTTGACCTTTTATAGCTGACTGTGTGTTTTGCTCATTGCTGAAGGCTGTACAATGACCTATAGTTGTTAATTTCTGTGTCATTTGGTTTCTGGTGGAAAGATGTTTCATTGTTAATGGTATCACAACGTCTTATTTTATATGAGGGTATGAGGGGAAAAGGGGTGGGGGGGGGGGGGGGGGGTGGAGTGGGGGGGGGGGGGGCAGGACGTCAGGATCGGATGTTTTTAAGACTGTGATTTTCCGGATTGATCCTTTTGGGTTCTGGGAATTCTTTCTTTTTTTTAGAATTTCGGGACCTCTGGATTTCCAGGTCAGAACTCTTCCTACATACATATGATATGAAACAAAGAAGTGATTTGTAAATTTCTTGTCCGTTTTGATATTTTTAATGTGTTCCAAAATGTTCCTCATTAGAAATTGTTAGATCGGATGCATAAAAGTTGTTGCACTATTTAATTTGTCTTCTTTATAATTTTGCTTGTTTATGTCATTTGTGTCCTTGGCAAATTATGACATAAGGGAGCTACCATTTGATTTTTTATGGGGGGGGGGGGCTAGGATGAAATTAAAAAAAAATAGGCAGGACAGGAGTTTTGAGTAAAAAAAAAAGGCAGGATGAGACACTTGCAAAAAAAAAAAAGTCAGGACTACAATTTAGGTATTAAAAATAAGGATAAACTAAAAAAAAAGCAGGACCGAACAGAGTGAAAAATAAAAAGGCAGGACAGAGATTACAGCAAAAAAAAAAATGCAGGACAAAATTTTTCATCCTAGCCCCCCCCCCCCCCATAAAAATCAAATGGTAGCTCCCTAAAGACTGAGTTGCACATCAGTTTATTCAAGTAAAGCTACTTTTATCTATGATTTTCTTAAGAAGTTAATAAGACAACCTTTTATCTTTTTTTCTTAGGAAGATAGCATGCTTTGCACAGTTTTTGTTGTTGTTGAATAATTTCAAAGGATGCTGCCTATTTGTGCTTTTATATTTTTCGCTAATTAATTTGATCATGAAATTGAAGTTTTCAATTGCAAATATTTCTAATTGGAACTACATTTTGTATATGTCATAGAACTCTTAGAAAATTAACAAGTGTTTGCATGACAGAAAACAGAAGCGTACATAACCTTTAAATGCAATTGGACTTGATAAATCTTACATGAGGTTCTTGGGTACAAGAAAAAGTTGAGGTGTTTTGTTTTTTGGTTCAGCTTATCAAATATGTAATCATGGAATGTTATTTGTGAAATGCCACTTATGACATATATAGTAAAATATAATCATAACATTAGGAAAGTCAACAATTTTGTCACAGAACTGGGTCAAAACAAGTTGACATTTATCATGTTTATGAAGGTCAAATAATCATTTGAGAAAAAAAAGTTTATTCTTTGTTAGGAATTATATAATTTTTAATGTATATTTTAATGAATCCAGGGGTGTTTTAATAAACTTGACTACCCATGAGGGTCTTGCACTATTGGTAATGAATCAAATTAAAATTCAATTTCGTCATGGCTAGATCTAGAGTACAAGTGCACTTTTAAATCTGCAAAACCCTTGAAACAAAAAGTTGATAATAAAATTGTATCTTTTTATATTGAAGTATATTCCACAATTCTGGTTTTCAATGTGGAAAATGGAGATGATTTGAAAGACTATATTAATTTTAGATCTAAGTTATGGCCCAATGTTTTTCTAATCTTCCACGATAACTTCAAAGTGTAATTTCTTTGTGTTCTGTACAGTGAGTACTATTACAAGATAGCAATATTGTATTTGATCATTTGATGGTTTGCAAAAACAATTGGCAATTTGTTTGTTGCAAATTGAATTAAATGGCAATGTGTTAGCTGAATAGTTGAATTGTTTATATAATGTTCAATTCAAAACATCTGAAAGAAACACACCAATAAATCAGTCATTTAAAATCGGTCACCGATTTCATTGCTTGAATTCACAATTTGAGACCATCATTTGTGGTGTAAGTGTCTTGAAATTTGTCACATTTTCAAATTGATTTTAACTTGTTGCTTTACGCCAAACAAAAAGGTATGTGTGTAAATATAACCACATACTGAAAAAAAAGTTTGATATATTTTTGCATTGAGTCTACGGTAGAAACATATTGTGACTTTAACAGTGCTTAACCAAAAATGGTAAAAAAACACTTGAAGGTTTGGAATAAAATTAGGGTAGGTATGGGTAGGGAAAAGCTTCTCATGCTGTTAGGCCAAACAAAGTAGTATGTGAGTTAACTTTGTTTGGCCTACAGCATGAAAAGCTTTTCCCTTCCTTCATGTAAAAATTTGCAATGGAAAAAACTGAGAATGAAATAGAAATTGCAATTTAATTTCTTGTTGTAATATTTGTGCATTGTCGTCTCTCTATGTAATTTCCATGCATCAATTCATTTATAATAATTATTTAATGTTGCAACTTTTTTGTATTTTCAGGTGGTATAGGTATACCGGGTGCTGTAGTTGGTATACTGGTCGGAGGTTTTATATTAAAAAGATTCCAGCTACATCCTAAAGGTAGATCACACTATTATAACATTGTAAAATGGTTTATTTTCATGGAGTGTTTTTATTTTAGAATTCCTAAGGCTAAACCTAATGTTTGATTCTTATCTTCCTTTGAAGTCAAATTAAGCGTAAGGATTTTTTTTGGTGATTTTATCTTAATTGAGAAGAAATTAGTTAAAATAAACTCCTTTCTAAATTTTTCCACTATACAGTAAAGTCATGTAAGTATGTTGATTACAGACAAACATTTGAGATAAGTTAACCTCAATTGTTTGTTTTATAGATAAATTAAATCAGAACAAGATAATTATGATAACATAGTTGTTTTGATCAAGGTTAAGTGTACTGTGACTTCAATACAATATTTATTCAATGTCTCTGCAAATAATTGTGCAATAAGTGATTTAGAAAGGTTGACATACTTTCGACCTGCAGAGGCGGATTTAGGGGGGCCCAGGGGGTCCGGGCTCCCCCTTTTGAGAAAAAAGGTTGCTTATAAATAGGGATTCACTGAAGCGCGAAACAATGGAGCCCCCTCTTAGGCAGCCAGTGGGCCCCCACTTATGAAAATTTCTGGATCTGCTACTGACTTGCACGAATTATTTCTGACATAGTTTCCAAAAGGTTAAGCTAACATTTAAGGGACAAAATATGTGACATGCCAGTTATTTTGAATTCTTAATACTTTTATGCCCTAGCTGTCATGGGAGGGGTAATTAACTTTAAGAGTAACGTCATCCCAAAATCGAATTCTGTTCTCCAACTTTAGTTTGCCTCAATTAAATGTAATGAAACTTGGACACAATGCTTATGACCAAAAAAAACATTAAAAAAAACACAGATCAAGTTCAAATTTAGGGGGGAGGACAACTTTTACTGTTCTCAAGTTATGCCCCTTTATATCGTTATATATATAAAAGAGGGGAAATGTGTTGAAAGAAAAAAGCTTATCTATATGACACAACAAAAAGAATCTTCAGTATTTGATCTATTGATCTTACTTAAACTACATCATTGTTTTTCTACGTAATACTTTGCCTCAACCAAATTTTCTGAAACTTAACAATGCTGATTACCGAAAGAAAAAAAACCCAGATCAAGTTCCAATTTGGGGATGGGGGCATCACTTTCACTGTTCTCAAGTTATGCCCCTTTTTAGTGTTACATTTGTAAATATATGCAAAAAAGGGGCATCATTTGTGTCAGAAGGAAAAAAGCAGATCTATGACGCATAAGAAAAAGAATCTTCAGTATTTGATCTATTGATCTTACTTAAGCCACATCATTGTTTCTAAATGATACTTAAATTCGATCTTGTCTGGACATTAGTGTGATAACTAAAGACATGACAGACAAACTTTGAAACAAAGGATATGTTAACCTCAGTTGTTTAGTTTGTCGATAAATTGATATCAGAACAAGATAACATAGTTGTTTAGATTAGGGTCAATCAGAAGTAGGTTACTGTGGTTTCTAAATGATACTTAAATTCGATCTTGTCTGGACATTAGTGTGATAACTAAAGACATGACAGACAAACATTGAAACAAAGGATATGTTAACCTCAGTTGTTTAGTTTGTCGATAAATTGATATCAGAACAAGATAACATAGTTGTTTAGATTAGGGTCAATCAGAAGTAGGTTTACTGTGGTATAGTTGGAATTAGAATAGAATACTTACTGTAAATTCCGCAATTATTTCATAAAGTCGATATTGTTTTTAAGTTAACAAACAAATTCTGCTATCAAAATTTAAAGTATAAGTTAATTATGTGCAAAAGTCAACATAACACTACAATTCAGAGGCAACAGTCTAAAAAAACTAAATAGGAGACCCACCAATAAAGAGACAACTGTCTACAAAACATTACACAGAAAACTAAACGTGAGACCCACCAATAAAGACACAACAGTCCACAAAACATTACACAGAAAACTAAACATGAGACCCACCAAAAAAGACACAACAGTCCACAAAACATTACACAGAAAACTAAACAGGAGACCCACCAATAAAGACACAACAGTCCACAAAACATTACACAGAAAACTTAACAGGAGACCCACCAATAAAGACACAACAGTTCACAAAACATTACACCGAACACTAAACAGGAGACCCACCAATAAAGACGCAACAGTCCACAAAACATTACACAGAAAACTAAACAGGAGACCCACCAATAAAGACACAACAGTCCACAAAACTCTACATAGAAATTAAACAAAACCCACCATAGTCTACAAAACACTAAACAGGAAAACACTACAATTAAGAGACAACAGTCTACAAACCATTACTCAGAAAACTAAACAGGAGACCCACCAATAAAGAGACAACAGTCCACAAAACATTACACAGAAAACTAAACAGGAGACCCACCAATAAAGACACAACAGTTCACAAAACATTACACAGAAAACTAAACAGGAGACCCACCAATAAAGACACAACTGTCCACAAAACATTAACAGAAAACTAAACAGGAGACCCACCAATAAAGACACAACAGTTCACAAAACTCTACACAGAAAACTAAACAGGAGACCCACCAATAAAGACACAACAGTCCACAAAACATTACACAGAAAACTAAACAGGAGACCCACCAATAAAGACACAACAGTCCACAAAACTCTACATAAAAATTAAACAAAACCCAGCATAGTCTACAAAACACTAAACAGGAAAACACTACAATTAAGAGACAACAGTCTACAAACCATTACTCAGAAAACTAAACAGGAGACCCACCAATAAAGACACAACAGTTCACAAACCATTACACATAAAACTAAACAGGAGACCCACCAATAAAGACACAACAGTCCACAAAACATTACACAGAAAACTTAACAGGAGACCCACCAATAAAGACACAACAGTTCACAAAACATTACACCGAACACTAAACAGGAGACCCACCAATAAAGACGCAACAGTCCACAAAACATTACACAGAAAACTAAACAGGAGACCCACCAATAAAGACACAACAGTCCACAAAACTCTACATAGAAATTAAACAAAACCCACCATAGTCTACAAAACACTAAACAGGAAAACACTACAATTAAGAGACAACAGTCTACAAACCATTACTCAGAAAACTAAACAGGAGACCCACCAATAAAGAGACAACAGTTCACAAAACATTACACAGAAAACTAAACAGGAGACCCACCAATAAAGACACAACTGTCCACAAAACATTAACAGAAAACTAAACAGGAGACCCACCAATAAAGACACAACAGTTCACAAAACTCTACACAGAAAACTAAACAGGAGACCCACCAATAAAGACACAACTGTCCACAAAACATTAACAGAAAACTAAACAGGAGACCCACCAATAAAGACACAACAGTTCACAAAACTCTACACAGAAAACTAAACAGGAGACCCACCAATAAAGACACAACTGTCCACAAAACATTACACATAAAACTAAACAGGAGACCCAACAATAAAGACACAACAGTTCACAAAACATTACACAGAAAACTAAACAGGAGACCCACCAATAAAGACACAACAGTTCACAAAACATTACACATAAAACTAAACAGGAGACCCACCAATAAAGACACAACTGTCCACAAAACATTACACATCAAACGAAACAGGAGACCCACCAATAAAGACACAACAGTTCACAAAACATTACACAGAAAACTAAACAGGAGACCCACCAATAAAGACACAACTGTCCACAAAACATTACACATAAAACTAAACAGGAGACCCAACAATAAAGACACAACAGTTCACAAAACATTACACAGAAAACTAAACAGGAGACCCACCAATAAAGACACAACAGTTCACAAAACATTACACATAAAACTAAACAGGAGACCCACCAATAAAGACACAACAGTTCACAAAACATTAAACATAAAACTAAACAGGAGACCCACCAATAAAGACACAACAGTTCACAAAACATTACACCGAAAACTAAACAGGAGACCCACCAATAAAGACGCAACAGTCCACAAAACATTACACAGAAAACTAAACAGGAGACCCACCAATAAAGACACAACAGTCCACAAAACTCTACATAAAAATTAAACAAAACCCAGCATAGTCTACAAAACACTAAACAGGAAAACACTACAATTAAGAGACAACAGTCTACAAACCATTACTCAGAAAACTAAACAGGAGACCCACCAATAAAGACACAACAGTTCACAAACCATTACACATAAAACTAAACAGGAGACCCACCAATAAAGACACAACAGTCCACAAAACATTACACAGAAAACTAAACAGGAGACCCACCAATAAAGACACAACAGTTCACAAAACATTACACAGAAAACTAAACAGGAGACCCACCAATAAAGACACAATCGTTCACAAAACATTACACATAAAACGAAACAGGAGACCCACCAATAAAGACACAACAGTCCACAAAACTCTACATAGAAATTAAACAAAACCCACCATAGTCTACAAAACACTACAATTAAGAGACAACAGTCTACAAACCATTACTCAGAGAACTAAACAGGAGACCCACCAATAAAGAGACAACAGTCTACACAATGGAAATCCATGTCAACTATAAAGTACAGATAATTAAACACTACACAAAAACTAAGGCTGGGAAGTAGTATTAATATCCTATGTTTCCTGAACAAAAGTGTTATTATAGTATTTTGTTTAAGAAATTAATTTTATTGTGTATTTTTTTCAGGTGCTATAAAGTTGGCATTGGTGCTAGATGCTCTGGCTCTGTCTGGTTTTGTTTTGTTTATGGTGCTTGGTTGTGAAAATGTCAAGATGGCAGGGGCTACATTTCCATATCATGCTTATGTTAACAGGTAAATATTAATGTTTTTATGTCCCATTAATGGGCATTATGTTTTCTTGTCTGTGCATCCATCTCTCCGTTGGTCCGTCCCGCTTCAGTTTAAAGTTTTTGGTTGAGGTAGTTTTTGATGAAGTTGAAGTCAAATCAACTTGATCTTTCCAATTTTAATGCCAAATTAGAGATTTTACCCCCATTTTCACGGTCCACTGAACATGGAAAATAATAGTGCGGATGGGACATCCGCACGTACTTGGGACACATTCTTGTTTTTAATTAGCTTGATAATTTAAAAACACTTTAAAATGATCCAAAATATATTTTATAAACAGTCATGATATATTTCACATTGCATTGTTGATGAAAAAATAGGAATATCAAAAGAAGATTTGTTCAATAAACTAATTGATTGTGCAATGGAATGTATGTCTGTGGTCTGTTACTATTTTTCTCATGAATAAATATTTCTATTATCAGTCTGACCTGAGTGTTATATAATTATGAGATAGGAAAAATGTGTTCATTTAGTATTCCACCTGCAATATGATACAAAACTGGTACATTTTCATTGGCTATTTGTTAGGTCAATAATGACTTTTGAAAGTCACAACGGGCTACGTTTCCTGTGGTATAAGAGATAATGTTGCTATTATGATAAAAATGAATTTATGAAATTAGAATCCGTTTTGAAGCAGGTATAAAAAACCTTACAAAAATTTGATGTTTGACACAGGAAGTGGGCCTAAAAGTTTAAAACATTTATGTCCAAATTTTCTATTTAACACCAAGAGATTTTGTCATATTTTGGAGAAAAAGATTCAAGGCTTGAAATCTCTTTTAGCTTTATATATTAGTCATAGTGTAATTATTATGACACATACGTCTATTACATGAAAATACAGGACGCAAGCCTTGTATAAAACCAATACATTCATTAACAATTTCGTGTTCAGTTATAACCCCTGATGTAACTGATGTAGTCCTATGTCTCAAAATTAATTAAATATCTATTCCTTAGAGAAAAAAATATGAAATGAGTTTTACACTTAGTGGAAATTAATGGATGCAAATTTTGAATAAAGATCAAATTGAATCTACTTTAAAAATCAATAAGAGATTAAAGTCATGAAAGTGCATACTTTCAGTCATGAGAATGTGCAATGTTCTGAGAAGTGCATTTCATAATGTCATCTTTACAATATATTTTGCAATTTCTTTTTCAATTAATAATGAATTTTTATATTGGATCTTAGTCGATTATGTCATTTGTTGTTTTAGAATAGCACAAACCTAGGATAATTGTTATATATTAAACTAAAATATAAAATTGTAATTGATATATTGAAGAGAATAATTATGGCAACTGCTTAGGAATTTGTGATTTGATTTTTGGAGCAGGGGGTTACAAAGATTTTAAATATGATTGTTTTGAGTCATAGATAATTAATCCTGGCATTGAAGAAGGTATTATTTATTTGACCAATGCTCCAAAAAGATATTAAAAAAAATAAATTATAAAATGAGACATGCATTGTAAGAGATTCTAGTGCTTTACAGAAATGCTTATAAAAAACTCATCACAGATATCAGGCTTATACAATTTTTACACAAAACATACATTTCATCTACAAAAGACTCATCAGCATGATCAGTGGTGACACATACTTGTAAAAAAAAAAGGTGAAATAAAGTATGAAGTAAAAAAAGTGTTAATGCCTTAATGGCCAATACTGTTAAGATAATAAGGAAGGATAGAAATCATTGTACATGTACATTAAATATTTTAATAAAAGATAAATGTATTTTATTTTTTCAGTACTGATTTTGATGATTATGGTTTTGACTTAGATAATGCAGAAGCTAACCTGACCTCTACATGTAACATGAACTGTGATTGTTCCCAGAGAGAATCACAACCTATCTGTGGTATTAATGGGATCACATATTTCTCTCCATGTCACGCTGGATGTACAAGGTTCTATAGCTACATCACACCAGAGGAAAAACTCATGGTAGGGCACTTCATGGGAACATTAAGACATAGTACATTGGTACCAATAATGTTTTATAGACATTGGATTACTGTAAATTCAGAAATTAATGTTATGATTTTATAACTGTGAAAAATATGACAGGGTTATTTTCACAATAATTTAAACTCACATTTAGATTTTTTTTTATATGAATTAAACAGAATTTTATATTTCAATGTCGCAAAAATTAAAATCACAATTTGGCTTAAATGACAAAATTTCAATAATAAACATGATAAATGTGTGCAATAATTTCTGAATTTACAGCATTCTTGCTTTCTCAGTATTTTTTGTTGTTGCTATTTTAACCTTTTTTATTAAAACAAAAAGCTAGTAAGAGTGCAGTGCAAGCCCTGAAATTCTTAGAAGCAAATACTGTGAATTCATTTACTTTCGTCGGAGTATTGAGATTTTTATGTTGTGGTTTTGCTAAAGTCTACATACAACCATATGAAAAATTTGCAATTTTTTTAACATTGGAATTCCTGGTTTACCTGCAACCACCAAATCCACCAATTTTTATAACAAACAAATAATAATGAAATTGCTGTGTTATTGATTAGAAGGCAACTCATGCATGCTCTGGACCATATCAATGTAAAATAGTTGTTTTCATGTCTACTTTTGGTCTCTGGTAGAAATTTGTTCCATTGACAATCATAATACGTCTCTTTTTTTTTCATATGAATGAAAACATTGTGTATCATTACCACGGAGACGGTCATAAGATCGCTAGAAAAAGGACAGCCATTCCATGGCGTAATGAAAGAGCAAACAAACAGTAGTCCAAAAAACATCAGAAGATAAATAAAACCTTGTGCAACACATAACTCACAATAAATGAATACAAACTGCATTCAAAAGAATTTTAAGGGAAGAAAAGGAACTTATGTTCATTTTGTCCTTAGTGCAGATTTCAGATAAGAATAAATATCCGATTTATTACATGTTTCCTTTTCTTTCTTTTTCCAGAATTTCAGTGGCTGTACATGTATCATGGATAATCCTGTATCACCAGAAGTCATTGTGTCACCTGTGGCAACCAATGGTCCATGTAAATCAACATGTCATAATCTTTATCCATTCCTCTTTCTACTTGTGGTTGTGACCTTCACTGTGGCTGGTACACAGATGCCTTTATTAATGGTGACCTTGAGGTAAGTGTTATCTTCCCTTGTATTACTTATTGTCATAATATTTATCCATTCCTCTTTCTACTTGTGGTTGTGACCTTCACTGTGGCTGGTACACAGATGCCTTTATTAATGGTGACCTTGAGGTAAGTGTTATCTTCCCTTGTATTACTTATTGTCATAATATTTATCCATTCCTCTTTCTACTTGTGATTGTGACCTTCACTGTGGCTGGTACACAGATGCCTTTATTAATGGTGACTTTGAGGTAAGAGTTATCTACTCTTATATCAATTATTGTAGACTGCCAGTGTTCCAGTTATTGGGTACTCCACCAATAAAACTTGGCAACAATGGTATAGCCAAATAGCTGAAAGTAATGTTAAGCACCAACATATAAAAAAGAAGATGTGGTATGATTGCCAATGAGACAACTCTCCTCAAGAGACCAAATGACACAGAAATAAACAACTATAAATTTATAGATCACCATACAGCCTTTAACAATGAGCAAAGCCAATACTGCATATATATAGTCAGCTATAAAGGCCCAAAAATGACAAACAAACATACATACTTTCAACTTATTGTAAATAAAAATAAAAAAGGGATGTGGGGCACCAAAACATAGGAGTATTGACCTATAGTTATATTTTGTAAATGCTGGTCATGATATTTTAAAGAATTTTTTTTTTTTTTTACCAAACTAAAGATGAAAACAATTACAAACTTTGTTCTTCCGAAAATCTCTATGTAAAAAAATCCCCACAAAGTTTGGAAAGTGATACTGATATGTGTTGATATTGATATACATTTATGAAAATGTATGCCTTTGTCTCAATATTTTTATTTTTTATTTTGTAGGTCTGTTCACGAAGAAGAGAAGAGTTTTGCTTTGGGCTTACAGTTTGTGATATTGAGACTGTTTGGTAATAATTCTGCGAAATTTTTGGATTTTTAAAAAAAATGAACAGTGGCGCCACCCTCCCTTAAATATTTTGTTTAGAATTTTTCTTTATTAACCATATGCTTCACTTTTCAATAAAAATTTACAATATTCATTTAATATCTTTAAATATCATTCCTTGAGGAGTGCATACATACCCTTTAGATTAACTTTCATAATTGAAGTATATAAAAAAAAAACCTTTAAATAGCATTCCTGGCTCTACACCTTAAATTATTACATTCAGTTTTAGAAATTGTACCATATGGCAAACCCTAAATGTTTTCTTTTTCTGATTAAGCCTTTATTCCTGCTTCTGTCATGTTTGAAAATACAATAAATACTACATTATAAAAATAAAGAGATGTGGTATCATTGCCAACAAGACAACTATCCACCAGAGTTCAAATGACTTGGATAAAAGCAATTATAGGTCACTTTAAGGCCTACAACAATGAGAAGAAATGCTACTGTTTAGTCAGCCATGAAAACCCCCAACATGAAAAATTTAGATTCTAATGAGAAAACAAACTACCTTATTTATAGAAGTGAATAATTTGAAGAGGATCCATTTTTCGTTTGGGATAAGAAATTGGGGTGGTACAAAACACCTTGACTACAATCATTTGGCTTGTTTAATTCTCATAAAATTTTGCCAGATATTTACTTTGACCCTTTGACAAAAATAAAAAAAATAAAAAAACTTGAACCACACACTTTATTGAAAAATTGGATATATAGAGCGGTTTGAAAAACACTAGTTTTGATCATTGAGAAGCTTAATATTTCCTTTACTATAGAATGTGATTAAAACAGTCATCTTCCTATAGTGTTATGTACCATCTTAAATGTTGTTATTTGTATTTTCAGCCTATATTCCAGCTCCTATCATGTTTGGTAATACAATAGATACCTCATGTCTCGTTTGGAATACAAAGTGTGGAAATCATGGTTCATGTTTGTTGTATGATATTGTACAGTTTAGATATAAATATGTTGGTATGTACTCATATATATTAGTAAAACCAAATAAACAGATCATTCTTGTTATGTTTGTAAAATACTATAAATTTAGAAATTGTTATGAGGTTTTTTATTAATGCTTATAATGTGACAACTTGAGTTTTGCAATAATAAGAACACACATTTAGATATCTTTTCCTAAAATTGCAAAAATTGGATTTTTTTATTTGTTAATTCATCAAAAATTGCAATAATTTCTGAATTTACAGTAATCAGTATGTTTCTATCATCGTAAGTGCATCTAAAAACACTAAAAGTAGATGATACAAAGTCCTCAGTAAGAAAATCGATCTGACTGAAGAAATAGGAAGATTGATCCAATAATTAAAAGATAATTAGAGAAGCAGCCTAAGGGAGATAAATCATTTTCTGTAATAAAATAGAACAGCTTTCAAACTGGTTCTGACCAGCTGTAGAAATGTTTATTGAACTTTATTGAAATATTAAACTCATAGTTTTTCATTAAATTTGTGGAGAAGCAGATTTTATCATATTATTAAAGTATTAAAAGATGATTCAGGTTGATATAAAATTCAGGAAAAAAAAGAAAAGGCACTGCAACAAAACTAAAGTTAAAGAAAAAGACGATGATACAATGACAAAAAATTTAGATAAACAAGAGTACACATAATACATGTACATCATAGAAAAGTTAAAATTGACCTGAGGATGATCTTTCATGCTTTGGTAGTACAAATTGGAACATATATGAGGTCAATTATGGCGAAGTTACTCCATAGCAATCAATCAATCATTGTGGTGTCATTAAGCTACATTATATTTCACTTTTTATACAGTTCAATTCAATATTTAATTTACATCTCACCTTAGGCCAGGGTTTTTTTAACTTGTTGGTTTACAGATTTTCTCCATGAAAACGTCGGGTTGGTCAGTCGGTCAGGGAAAAAAAATTAAAAAAAATATCTCTCAAAACAGAAAAATATGCAAAAAAATATATATTTCACCTTTCTAACAATATGTTTGGTTTGCTATTTGATCATCATTTCTTATATATAAGTTCGATGAAACATTATTGCTTATAGCTGCCATAAAGATCGCATGACATCGTCTAATAGTTTTCTGGGAAAAAAGGGGGTTTATGTCCACGGACAAAGACGAAATTAAATCATCATTTCACAAACGTAGCCCTAAATAAATTTCAGGAAACTTGGTCCTAATGATCTTCAAACAGGAAAACTGATAAAGAAAAAAAAAGAAAAATGTCGTAAGAAAATAAGTCTCAACACACGTGTCAAAAATGTAAGACTCGCCCACTGGAAAAAGGAAATCAGGTTCATCAGTTGTCATGCATTCCCGTTTTTTATATCCAAATGGAGTAAAAAAAAAATTTATTGTCAATGACACAAGTCTGAAGAAAATTCCAAAGGATTTGTTTTAATTAATTTCTTCAACTTGTCATTTTCCATGTTCTATCTTACGGAATGATGACAAATAAGAGAAACAAACTTAATGCGTAATGGGTTTTAAACACAGGTTTCGTTCCGATACATTATTTGCACAAACGACATTTCAAGTCAGTTATGATTGATTTGTCTATTTTTAGATACGTAAATTGGAAGTTTTAGTTTTCACACCAGATTAAAGTATTATCAATTCTGTTAGTGGTTAATGCATTTCATTTCATAAAAAAAAAGAAATTTTATTCATTTTTTTGTAATAATGTTTTTGTTAGGGTCGGCGGGAATAAAAAAGCATGAAAAGTCAATTTAATTTTATTCTGAAAATCGTCAAAATCGGGTCGGCGGATCCGTAAACCAACAAATTAAAAAATCCTGGCCTTATATTTAAAATTACACAATACATTTATAAAAGATACATTTTGTATATATAAGCCAATCTGTAGAGATTTATGAGAGTCAATAATCAACTAAATCAACATGTGTGTACATCAAGAAATATTAAACATGAATGATAAGATTATACAACATAATTATTCAATTATTCTTATCAATACATGTAATTATATTGGTCTGAGAACACAGTTATTTCGTAGTGCATTTCTTTTAGACAATAAATTCAAATTAAAAAAATCGCACCTGCTCTTTCTCAAAAAGATTTTTACAGTGTAGTGTATTACCAGTGAGACAAATAATATCAAAATTATAGAAACTTCTACCAGCTCTAACTCAAAATATTGACAATTCTGTTATAAGGGGGTGTAAAATTCAGTTTGACAGCTTCAGACGTGATAAAATTTGACCTGTTTGAACTGGACCAAATCACTACTTAACATGAAGATTTAGCACCCAATTTTTTTAAGATGTAATTAAATCCCCCTACTTATATTTCATGCATTTAATATCAAGAAATAAATTGGGAAAGTGTGTCAAATAAAACATGCAAGTTATACACTGTTTCCACTAGGGACTATATTTGTAGACAACGAAAAACAAAGGACGATAACTGTGTCCTTGGACCTATATTGTAAGGAAACAGTAGATGTTGACCATGATAATGCTGTGTTTTGATGTATAGTTCTATCTTTTTATCCTCTGTTTTATTATTTCAGGTGTTTCAGCTGGTCTGAAGTGTCTAGGTGCTATATTATTTTTCTCTGTATGGGTACTGATGTATATAAGAGACAAAGAAGACACAGGAACCATAACAGTTAGTTTTATTTACTAAAACCAAGTCTTTTTGGGGGGATATTTTTTTTCACATTTTGCCTTGTCTGGCAGATTTGACATGAAGCTTTGTTGGTGTACTTATTTTAAAAATAGCCACTTTTAACATATTTGCAATGTTTATATTAACATGTATTTTTCTGGAAGCAGAGACAAAATCATATATTAAAGGGTTATTTTATGTTATGAACATACCACTTTTTGAGGGGCTTTATGATTCAGGAAACTTATAATACATTTGAATTTGGAATATGATGTCATTGAAAATTCAATTCTTCAAAAAGCGTGGATAAATCAATACTGCAAAATTTGTATAAAAAACCCTAGAGATTTCAGTATTCTTGAGTTGCTTTTTTCATTTTTTCAGGTGAGAGATATTTTTAATTCTGTGTCTTCAGTAGAAAGGATGGATTTGGATTATGACCAAAGACATTACAAACATCCAAAAGACAAAAAAAGTGAAGTCAAACATTCAGGTGATGGTGAATCTGACAAGCAGTTCAGTGAACCAGATCAGTGGAACAGGAAGTTAAAATATCGCCACAAGAGTTCTGAAGCTGGAGATGATGTTCCTTGTGAGCCAACTGTCTTTTCATCAATGCTTGATACAGAGTCTACAGTATGATTTACAGAGCTTTCAGATTCTATTTTTCCTAAGTGCTTGTGTATATTTTAGGTTAAATAATTGTTAAAATGTAAGATGTTTGTATTTTTGCAGTTCGATTTTGTAACTTTGTCAAATTGTGCATGAAGTTACTTTTTGGTTGGTGTCTTTCACCTGTGAAGTTGAAATAAACTAAAATTTTGAATACTAAAAACAAAAGTTAAATATGTAACAGGTCATGATACTTTCACAATTTTTTTTTAAATTGTTTTAATAAATATATATGATATTTTAGTTATGTGCAATTTTGGTTTGATTTTTGAGTACTGGTACATAATATTCCAACCCTGCAGTAGCAGAGGGGGCATTAATTGAATTATTGATTGATTGTTGGTTGCTTTACGCCGCATTAGCACAACAAGGCTATATCGCGGCGAGTGGGCATTAAGTATAATCCTAGCCTAGGGCATTAAGTGTAATCCTAGTTTGTCTGTATGTCTGTTTGTCTGTTTTTCGTTACATTAGTTTAACATTCTCTAACTTAAGTTTGCCACAACCAAATTTTATGAAGATTGTACACAATGCTTATTTCAATTTACCACAAAGCACATATCAAGTTTGTATGTGGCGTTCCTCTTACCATTATTTATTTGTGTTTGCAGGAGCATCATCTGTGTCCCATGGACATATTCTCCATTTATTTTAAATAGACTTAATAAATCCTATTCCTTATCATTAAAGGAAAAAATATCTTCAGTGTTTGAAAGAGAATAAACATATATATATATCCTTTGATTTTTTAAATTGTTCACCCACCAGATTTATTTATGACAAAACATATAGATATAATACTATAATATTATATAGTTTTTCATCATTATTTTTTTTGAAGGAGTAAATATTTTAAGTTATTAAAATTGTATTTGAATAGGAGTTAGGTGAAATTGATTTATTATAGAATTGTGATTTAAAGAGGTTACAGAATATAAACTGGATGCTAAAGTATCCTTTGGAGAACACTAGTAAGTCGAATTTCTGAATTAGTACATTGAAAAGTACTTTAGAAAGTTGAGGTGTGAAAATATGTTTTATGTTATTTATTGTAAAAGAAGTTGTTGCAAAATATCAATGCAAGATGTGTTATTTATTGTTGTTGGAATCAAATATTAGCCAAAATATGTATCAGTATTGCTAAGGATGATAATTGTATTTTATATTGCATATGTTATTTTGTATTGTTTTGTAGAATTAGAAACAGGAATGTCCAGTTATCTGTGATGATAGTAAAAAACAACTTGAATCTTAAATTTTGGCATTACATGCATGAGGCTCCCGCAGGGTCAAAAACAACCTGCGACCTCTGGGCTTTTTAGAGGCGACTTCTGACCTGAGGGCCTTCTAAAAACGACCTGCGACCTGTAAAATTTGGAAAAAACAACCTCCGACCGACTTCCGTCCTCTGTCTTTGGAAAAAAACTACCTGCGACCTGTACATTTCCCTTAAAAACGACCTTGATGAATTTAAAAGCGACCTTGCGACCTGAGGGGGTACCCTGTGGGAGCCTCATGTATATTTTTTAAGGAAGCTGGAATGGCGAGGTGTGGTAAATGGTTTAAATTTACAAGGAATGTCGGTATTTCTGCAGAAGGTCTGTCATCCTGTTTCTCTCTCCATGTTGTTGGCTTCTTCCACTAATGAAAACTTTTTCTCATGATATAGCAAGGGTCAGTGAAAGGGGCATTAAATTTTTTTTAAATAAGAAAGTTAAACTGATATAAATTTGAATCCTGGACTTCTTTTAAGAATTTGTGTTTTTAACTTTGTCACATCCAAGTTCATTATTCAAACTCCAACATGAGTGCTTCAGAAGCAAGTAGAACTTTTTCAAGGTTTTGCTTGACCTTGACCTTGCTGGAGTTTGACTTTGACTATTCCTGACCTTGAAGAGAGCATGGTACCCATAAAAGCAAAAAGTGTTCAAATTTATTTCTGGTCAATTGTTTAATAACAAAATGCATTATTTTTTTGCCAAATCTAGTCATAGAGGCATTGAAGCCTGTGTTCATATATTAGTCAGCAGTCCAGCTATTATTAAAACAGATTTTACATTCAGCCTATTCAAAATGGTATAACTATGTGTTCCTGTGTAGTACTGTAAATTCAGAAATTATTGAGATATTTTTGATAACAAAATTGCAAGTTTTATAATTGTGATTTTAGGGAAAGTTTCATGCATATATATATGTATCAGATATCAGAATGTGAGTTCTTATTATTGTGAAACTCATGGTGTCACATTAATTTCTAAATTTACAGTAGTTTTTTTCATGAAATTAATAAGATAATTTATTACTTACAAAAATTATTTTGAAACTAGAGTATAATACAATGTATGTATAATGGACCCTGTTAATATTTGTTTTTGTTGTCTTTCATTGATTGTGTAGAAGCGGCATTATATATTGAGAATATCATATGGCGTTTTCAATATTGCATCCGTATCAACCCGAGACACCAATATAATCCCAAGAGCTCTGCTGATACGGTGTGTGATACATGTATTGAAAAAGCCATATCATATACACTTTATTATATACATATACCTCAAGTAGATGTTTTTTGTGACATGACTTCATATAGATAAGGTGTGAAATGACGTCATACAGATAATTGGTTTGACATAACGTCATACAGATAAGGGTTTTGATAAAACCTTTGCAACAGTGACTGCAATCGATGACGTGATGTCATACAGATTAAAGGTGTGATGAAGTTTTTGCCAATGTGCTGATATCGATATCATCACAGATGGCTGATACAGTACGCTTGCCATTGATTGTACTACACATACAATTTATCTGTATTTACTACTGAGTATATGATAATGTAAATTACGAAGTTATGGAGATTTTTTAATAATTTACAAAAATGCAAGTTTAATAATTGTGACTTGAGGGAAAGAATGTGAGTTATCATTATTGATATCATAAATTTACAGAAAGTCTTTTTGGGTGAAATAAATAGAATACTTAAAAATTATTTTGAAAGTAGAGTATAATACAATGTATGTATATAATGGACCCTGTTCATAATTGTTTTTGTTGTCTAACATTGATTGTGGAGAAACAGCATTATAAAGGATAATATATCAGTTTGTCATTGATTTTTATAAATTTGATATTCAGAATATATTGCAGGTAGTTTGTTTATAAATAATTGTAAATAATATCTCGCCATTAGCTTGTTGTGGGTCTCATTGGGGTCTAAGCGTGACACAGGATTGCCGATTTTTAGTAAGCGTGACACGTGAAAGTCAAATTATGTGTCGTGAAAACAGGAAACAAGGCCTTGTGGGACCCAGGAAATGACAGAAAAAAATGAGAATTGCTTAGTTACATAGTGTAAGCGGGATACAGGAATCTGACAAAACAGTAAGCGGGATCCGGGATTGGAACCCCCCAATGAGACCCCCCTTGTTGACATTGTCATCATTTCAACTACAGTGGATTTATGTATTTACATGGGTTATTAATTTTCGTGGATTGAGGAAAATTTGCATATTCATGAATATTTGATTTCATGTTTTTTCCAATTTCAGCATACAAATTCTAAAGAAAATTTGTAGTTTTTGAACCTTCGAATTAGTGGTTCATCTGTATATATGAAGCCCACGAAAATAATTATGAATTCACAGTATAAATTATATTCTGAATGGCAAGTAATTATCAAAGTTAAATTGTTAAATCATTTGCTAATGTTGCTATTAAACCAGTTTTGCATGGAAAGGTTCAATAACTAAAAAATATAATAGCTTCTTTAAAATGTATTATAAGTATCCTAAAAAAGTGTTGGCTTGAAAGCACTAACAATGCAATTTTCTATTTAAATTAATATTTTCAAGGAGTATTACTCTTTTTAAAAAAGTTGGTTTTAGCTATGAGTTGCATGCACTTATATATTGGGACACAAATGTACCTTGTCTAGAATTTAGTTAATACATGTAATAATCTTTATGAGATTATCAAAGATCTGTTAACCAGCTAGCACAATACTTTTTTGGATTACACAAGTTTAAGAATGAACTTTTTAACTGAGTTTTGCTAGTTAATGGATAGCAGCCGTGGTGACGTCATTTAATAAATATACTCACTCCCATTTAAGTTATAAATACTTGTTGTGTAATGCAATGTAAAATTCCATCCAAATATTTGTATATTTTTGTACAATGTATGATATTTGATAAATTTTGTGTATGGTTTCTTGATGTGATAGCTTTTAAACATCATTTTTGTACATTTAAACATGTTGATTTTGTTCTTTTTCCAAAATGTATCTAGATTTCACAAACAAGTATTGAATAGGTTGAAATTGGAACATAAGAATATAAATATTAAGGTGGTACCCAACACCTTGACTAAAATTTATTTGGCTCGTTTAATTTTCATAAAATTTTGACAAAATATTTACTTTGACCATTTGACAAAAATATAAAAATTTCAAAAAATTTGAACCAACCATTTAATCAGAAAAATTAGACTGGTAATATAGCAGTTTGACAAACACTAATTTTGATCATTGAGAAGCTTAATATTCCCTTAACAACACAAGGTAATTAAAACGTTTAGCTGATTTTACAGAGTTACCTCCCTGTAGTGTTAGGTACCACCTTAAACATTTTTGAACTTTGAAAAAGCCAGATATAATTGTATACATACACTTTATTACTACTGGACATCACAAATTTCCCTGTTAAATTTTGACATCACCAGAAAAAATGTTTGATGCCACACCTCAAAATTCATTGTAGCATGACATCAATACACCTTATCGTTAATCCCAGCTCGCTTGAACTTTTGATGCATACAACAATCACTTTTCCATTGTGGCATCAGATATTTTGTTTTAGTACGTCAAAATTTTACAGGAACCTGTGTGATATCTAGTAATGGCGGACAAATAGTGATAAGGTGTATAGTTCAAGTGTCAAATATAGTCATAAAAAATGGACATATTTATAGTAAGGGCTGTTCCATTAAAATGTATGTGGGAGGGTAGGAAGGGACTTTCAAAATATCCCTACAACCAAGAACCAATTTTTAGATAATTTTGCATAATGGTAATAGACACATACTGAAAAAAAAGACCCATGACCCATATTCAATAATGAAAGTTCCCTTCCTACCTTCCTGCTTACATTTTAATGGAATAACCGTAATTTTATCTGTCCAGAGTTTTTTTGTTAACAAAGTGTTATATATTGTTCATGTCTCATCTTGGTAAAGATTTCAACTACTCATTTGTATTCATTGTGTCAAAATTGTATGTAAATTATGTTCATTAATGTACATTGTTTTTTATTCATCAGTTTGTTATATGCCATGTTTTACCAAGAAGTGCTTACTATATTGTTTATAGTTTTTGTACGCTAAAAAATGTATAAATGACCACATTCTTGCCAAATGTAACAATACAGTAATAATAATATCATTTAGGGGCCAGCTGAAGGACGCCTCTGGGTGCAGGAATTTCTCGCTACATTGAAGACCTGTTGGTGACCTTCTGCTGTTGTTTTTTCTATGGTCGGGTTGTTGTCTCTTTGGCACATTCCCCATTTCCAGTCTCAATTTTATAGTATAAAAATGTAGCTTTTGTAATACATTTTTTCCCCACAGTTTTTAAATTAGTTCAAACCTAACCACAAGTTTTAGGTAATAGAACTTTTTTGATGGTTTTAATTTCTCATGATAAACTTGGTTTTAACTTTTTGTGGGGAAGATTATGTGTTTGTATTTTCATAATTGGTCGTAAGTGTCTTAAATGTTATTTCCATAAAAAAAAATGGCCTCCCTCTAATAAATAGGTTTTTTACTCTTCCACAATAATTCTGTATGTGTTTTGTTTTTTTCATTTCAAATTTTATTTTGTAAAATGAACGATGAAAAATTTCCAATTTTCATTTTTTTAAATGAAAGTACAGGAATCAGATTGAGCGCATCTTTTTTTGTGAAAATCCATATCAGGCCAGATAAGTATAGTTGTGTTGGAAGTTGAAGATTCCTAAAGATTACAGAAAAAGCATTACAGGCGTTATTTTAAACGGCATTCTGTGAGTTATTTTAAACAGCAATGTTACAAACATCTGATATGATTGGTAACTGCAATGACACTTTTTTCCATGTTGTTAAAATTAGCAAAAGTCTTTAGGATTGAATTCAGTATAAATTTGACTTGGGTACTGTATCAATGAATTTATTCATATTATACATGTATGTCTTTTTGACAACCAATAATAAAAAAAATAATCTCTTCTTTTTAGTCTGCAAATTTAGAATTTGATAAATGATAGAAAATTTGTATTTGATTGACTCAACCTTTTCAATTTCAGCTTTATTTGCAAATATTACAATTTTCTTGTTTCTTTTGGTTTCTTAAAAAAACAAAAAACTAAAGGACTTTCATTCTTTAATACATATGATTTGCAAATAATTTTTCTGAAACATCATTATTAGTTATATTGATATAGTATCATCTTTTATACAGTCCAGAATTGAAATAATATCATCTTTAAGACAGTCTAGAATTGATATCATATCATCTTTGAGACAGTCCAGAATTGAAATAATATCATCTTTGAGACAGTCCAGAATTGAAATAATATCATCTTTGAGACAGTCCAGAATTGAAATAATATCATCTTAGTGACAGTCCAGAATTTTGAGACAGTACAGAATTGAAATAATATCATATTTGAGACAGTGCAGAATTGAAATAATATCATCTTTGAGACAGTCCAGAAGTTTGTTTTTTTATTGACAGATTGTAAATATGTTTATTTTGGTTGCCATTTGTTATATTGTATAGATATTGTGATAATAAATTCAGGGTTTTGTTGATGAAGAGATTCCTTAAGTGATCACAGCACATTCCTAAATCAGTTATAATTTAGACCAGGAACCAGTTCATATTTTCTCTACCAATCGAATTGTAGATTTTTGAAATATCTAAAATGCCAACCACAGTCAAACCATACTTGCTATTTAATTTTATTGGGCATGGGATTCATAGGTAATAAGTTTATCCTTAGAATAAAAAAATATGGTATAATGCTCATTTTTGAGAATTTTTTATGACTAGCTGATCCAGAATTTTCATCCAAGGGGACCACAAAGGGAAAAAAAATGACAAATTTGCGAAAATATATATTTATTTTGGTGGAGAAAAGGTAGGACAGTGGGACCATGGGACCGGACCCTCTGTCACAGGTTTGTTTCAAGTTAAACATATAATTTGCCTTTTAGAAAAGTATGGATATCCCCCTCTCCCCATCGACAGAATGATGCTGTGTGAATCAAGGCCTTCATCCTTCCATTTTATTATGTCACTTGTTATATTATATGGCATCATGTGATATGTGAATGCCATAATTATATATAAAAAATTGTCTTTTTACTTTGTCTTTTTTTGTCTCCCCACAACACAACAACAGAGTAGTTTAGACGGGACTTGAGCATGTTGTTTCCGCTGTGGCTTCTGTCAACAATTTCTGATATGTGATATGAAATAAAATTGATAGAGGAAATGGGGAATGTGTCAAATCGACAACAACCTGACCATAGAGCAGACAACAGCCCAAGGCCACCAATGAGTCTTCAATGTAGCGAGAAACTCCCACACCCGGAGGCGTCCTTCAGCTGGCCCCTTAAAAAAATATGTATACTAGTTCAGTGATAATGGACGTCGTACTAAACTCTGAATTATACACAAGAAACTACAATTAAAAATCACAAGACTAACAAAGGCGGCTCCTGACTTGGGGACAGGCTCAAAATTGCGGCTGGGTTAAACATGTTTATGAGATTTTGAGATCTCAACCCTCCCCCTATACCTCTAGCCAATGTAGAAAAGTAAACGCATAACAATACGCACAGTAAAATTCATTTCAAGAGAAGTCTGAGTCCGATGTCAGAAGATGTAACAAAAGAAAATAAAAAAAATGACAATAATACATAAATAACAACAGACTACCAGCAGTTAACTGACATGCCAGCTGAAGACCTCAATTACTGGTAAACTGATTGAAAGATTATGTCTTCATCATATGAATATCAGGCACAATCCCTCCCGTTAGGGGTTTAGTATCATACTATCATAAAATATATGAGAAGAACATAACCCTTGTCATGCCAACAACTGATTTTTAAATAAATGTGTTTAGTTCCGATGCAAAGACCCTATAAGTGAATCAGTATTAAATTCAAAATATGCAATTTTTCATGATCTGACAACAGTATCGTAACTATATCCCTTCTTAATAAGTCTGTTTATAGGTTTTGTAAGTTTTTGAGGTGGTTTGTTTCTGAGGAATGACTTTTGGTTACACCATATTTGGCTTGCTGATTTATTAGTTTTGAAGCATCTCATTTCTGTGGAGATCATGTGACTCAACCCCCTCATTCATGGTTCATTCACTTTGTAATAAAATTAAGGATGGAAATGGGGAATGTGTCAAAGAGACAACGACTCAACCAAAGAGCAGAAAACATCAGAAGGCCACTAATAAGTCATCAACACTGCGAGAAAATGCCACACCCTGAGGCGTGCTTCGGCTGGCCTCTCAACAAAAATATGTTCAGTGATAATTGACGTCATACTAAACTGCAAAATATATAAATGAACTTTATTAAAAATAATACAAGACAAACAAAGGCCAGAGGTTCTTGACTTGGGACAGGTGCAAAAATGCAGCAGTGTTAAACATGTTTTGTGAGATCTTGTGTACCTCTAGTCAATTTAGAAAAAAACCCACTCAGAATACCTGTTTTAACATTTGCAATATATATATACTATCCAAATTGCACCAATTTATTTATACAGAAGAAACAATATAATGCAGACAGATTTCATCAATGGAAAATGAAAGATGATAATACCAGTGCAGGATAGGATGGATATAAAATAAAAATTACATGGAAGAAAATGTACTCCATTAAACATGTTAAAACCTTGATTTTCTATTCTCATCATTTGTTGGAGAGAGTCCTTTCTTGAATGTGAGTGATACAGGCTTTACAGAGCCTCTAGTTTGTATACTCAATTTCTCTCCGTCAGAAATGACAGAAAGTGTGGGTGGTTCTGAGTTTTGTACCGTAGCTGGGTCTCACACTCCAAAGATTCTAAAATTGGTATTTTATACTGCTTCTTAGCTAAACACTTGGCATTTTGTAGTTGGGTCTAAATCAAATAGATATAAGAAGATGTGGTATGAGTGCCAAAGAGACAACTCTATCCAAGACTGGTTAGCTTGTAGTCAGAATAATGTGTCGGAGTGTTGCCTTATGAACTAGCATTAAAAAAGCCAGCTCAGCGTGTCAGTCTAGTCCAATGCAGGGCTCACAATATTATTGCACTAACATGTCTGGTCCTGAAAATGCATTTGATATGCAAATTTACTGATAGCAGCCATCCATCATCATCATTAAGATTGGGGCCTGAGCGGCGGACTGTTCAAAGTTGTTACTACTGTAATCACTAGCCAGTCAACACTGAGGTTGTGAGTTCGAACCCAACATATGCAGGTGAACTCGATTCCAATCTTAATTGATTTAGGATTGTCAGTTTTCCTATGGAATGTCAGTGGTTTATCCTGGCACTCTGGCTCCCTCCACCAATTAAAAATTGCCGCCACAAAATAGCCCAAAAGTGGCATAAACACACAAAATTAAATCCATCATCATTAAGACTTGTGTACAAACTACCAAGCTTAGTCAAATAAATTGGTAATTATATTCCTGTGTTTGATGATGGCTAGATAATAAGGAGGGCTGAACCTTTGAGGCATAATTCTATCAAAATGAGTGAACCAGAAAGAAACATGATCTCATGATTTGAACTTATCATATGAAACTGCTCATCAAAGGCAATAATTCAATTTTTATAGGGAAGGAAAGTCAAAACAGGAAAGCTCAATTTTTGTTAAATTTCAGGGCTTTGACTTAACAGTCAGTCTACTAATACAGAAAACAAGCGTAACCTATATCATCAATACACAACAAATTAGTAAATCATGTTGGTTTTCTTGTTGAATTGTTCTAGATTATGTCATGTCAAAACCCTTTAGGGAGCTACCATTTGATTTTTATGGTCCAGCATTTTTTATTTTTCACTCTGTTCTGTCCTGCCTTCTTTTTTTTTAGTTTATCCTGACTTTTTTTACCTAAATTGTCGTCCTGACTTTTTTTTTTGCAAGTGTTTCATCCTGCCTTTTTTTTACTCAAAACTCCTGTCCTGCCTATTTTTTTCAAATTTCATCCTAGCCCCCCCCCCCTTTAAACATCAAATGGTAGCTCCCTTATAGCTTTCTGTGTGGTTTGTGTCTCTTTGTTGAAGGCTGTATTGTGATCTATATATAGTTGCATGGATTGTATCCAGCTTTCAAAACCAATAATAGTTTGATGAAAAATTTCCTTAATCAATCGAGTAGTTAAATTTCAAATTATCAGCTAACAGGAAGTGGATGTACTCCAGTTCTAACAAGATGTGTTCAAAGTTTCAAGTCACTTGAAACCACAAGAAAATCAGCATAGCGTAACGAAACAAACTTTATCTGCAACTCATCATGGCAGATATATAATCAGCACAAATTCTGAAGGAGTATAGAAAGTAAATATAAGATTTGGTATAATTGCAAATGAGACAAATCTCCACAAAAGACCAAATGACACAGAAATTAACAACTATAGGTTACCCTAGGGTCTGTATAACTGATTTTCAACAATTTTTAAAGTCCAATAAAATACTCCGCAGGGTGCAGCTTGATACAACCACAGAGGTCAAACTCTGAACAAATGGGGCCAGTATGGACACAACATTCAAGGTTGATACAGCTCTGAATTTGGATTGTGATCAAATTTTTGACATAATATAGGTTTCTGACACAAAACAAATGTCAAGATCTTACAATAGTATTACACAATACTGTGCACATAAAGATTTCTTCTTGAAACTTTTCAAAAATTTGGAGAGAAAAAAAATTGAACCCCTTAAAAAAATAGGCCCCCCAACCTTTTTGAATCCCCCCTTGGAACAATTACCCCAATACTTGAACCCAGTATTTCTATTGTAGTATATGGAACCTTTTAGTACAATTTCAGAGAGATCCATACACTTAAACACAAGTTATTGTCTGGAAACTAGAACAAGAGGCTCTCAAGAGCCTGAATCGCTCACCTGAATTTTTTTGGTTTAATCTCTCATCAATGATTATTTTGGCTTTTCAATTTATTTAAATGTTCTTTGATTCGTCCTTAATTTTCTTCAAAAGCAAAAAAAATCATTTTCTCCTATGTTCTATTTTAGCCATAGGAGCTATGTTTCTTGACATACAAGGAAATGAAATATAAAATTTATACTAGATACTCTGAAACTCTGAAACTCATTTAGCCTAAGTTTGGCTGAAATTGATACAGCAGTTTCATAAGAGAAGATTTTTTAAAGTAAGTCAACATGATGAACAAATTGTGAAAAAAGTCTTTAAAGGGCAATAACTCCTAAAGAGGTCAATTGACAATTTTGGTCAAGTTGACTTATTTGTAGATCTTACTTTGCTGATCATATTTGCTGTTTACAGTTTATCTTTATCTATAATAATATTCAAGATAATGACCAAAAACTGCAAAATTTCCTTAAAATTACCAATTAAGTGGCAGCAACCCAACAATTGGATGTTTGATTCATCTGAAAATTTCAGGGCTGATAGATATTGACCTAATGAACATTTTTACTCCATGTCAGATTTGCTCTTAATGCTTTCGTTTTTGAGATATAAGCCAAAAACTGCATTTGACCCCTATGTTCTATTTTAAGTAACGGCGGCCATGTTTTTTGACGGATCAAAAATCAAAGCACACACTTTGTGCAGGATAATCTAAGGAACAATCATGCTAAGTTTTAACCAAATCCATTCAGTAGTTTCAGAGGAGAAGATTTTTTAAAGTTAGCAAATATGATGAACAAATTGTGAAAAATTGTCATTAAAGGACAATAACCCCTTAAGGGGTCAATTGACAATTTTGGTGATATTAACTTATTTGTAGATTTTACTTTGCTGATCTTTTTTGCTGTTTACAGTTTATCTTTATCTATAATAATATTCAAGATAATGACCAAAAACTGCAAAATTTCCTTAAAATTACCAATTAAGTGGCAGCAACCCAACAATGGTTTGTTTGATTCATCTGAAAATTTCAGGGCTGATAGATCTTGACCTAATGAACATTTTTACTTTGTCAGATTTGCTCTAAATGCTTTCTTTTTTGAGATATAAGCCAAAAACTGCATTTGACCCCTATGTTCTATTTTAAGTAACGGCGGCCATGTTTTTTGACGGATCAAAAATCAAAGCGCACATTTTGTGCAGGATATACTAAGGAACAATCATGTTAAGTTTCATTCAAATCCATTCAGTAGTTTCAGAGGAGAAGATGTTTGAAAAATTGTTAACGACGACAGACGACGTCGACGACGACGACGACGACGGACGCCAAGTGATGAGAAAAGCTCACATGGCCTTTTAGGCCAGGTGAGCTAAAAATGCTTTGTTTTTAGTCCTTTTTTGGCCCCTAATTCCTGCATGAATGGGGCAATAACCCCCAAACTCCATCCCAGCCTTCCTTTTGTGATTTGGAACTTTGTGGTACAATGTCAGAGAAATCCATACGCTTACACACAAGTTATTGTCCAGAAACTACAAAAATGCTTGTTTTTGGCCCCTTTTTGGCCCTTTATTTCTTAACTTTGGCACCATAACCCCCAAAATGAATCCAAACCTTCTACTTGCAGTATTAAACATTGTGGTACAATGTCTGAGCAATTAAAATACTTATACACAGTTATTATCCTGAAAGTAGAAAAATGCTTGTTTTGGACCCTTAATTCCTAAATAGTTGGGACCAACATCCCCAAAATCAATCCCAACCTTCGTGTCTTTGGACAACGCAGATGACGACATCGCACTGTTATACGATCCCAAAACTTTTTTTGCGGTCGTATAAAAACAAGAGTGCACAGCTGAAATGTCTCGCCTTCTTTACTAATCATTGATATTATGTTGATAGTCCTAAATATAAAGCTTTATTACAACTGTCACATAAACTAAACATTAACCAAGAAAATTTAACATTGACCAATGAACCATGAAAATGAGGTCAAGGTCAGACAAACCATGCCAGGCAGACATGTACAGCTAACAATTCTTCCATACAACAAATGTAGTTGACCTATTGCTTATAGGTTAAGAAAAACAGACCAAAACACAAAAACTTAACACTGATCAAATGAACCGTGAAAATGAGGTCAAGGTCAAATAAAACCTGTGCGACTGACATATAGATCATAAAATATTACCATACACCAAATATAGTTGACCTATTGCATATAGTATTAGAAAAAAAGCTTAAAACTCAAAAACCTAGCTTTGACCACTGAACCATGAAAATGAGGTCAAGGTCAGATGACACCTGCCAGCTAGACATGTACACCTTACAATCATTCTATACACCAAATATAGTAGACCTATTGCATACAGTATAAGAAAAACAGACCAAAACACAAAAACTTAACTATAACCACTGAACCATGAAAATGAGGTCAAGGTCAGATGAAACCTGCCAGTTGGACATGTACACCTTACAGTGCTTCCATACACTGAATATACTAGACCTATTGCTTATAGTATCTGAGATATGGACTTGACCACCAAAACTTAACTTTGTTTACTGATCCATGAAATGAGGTCGAGGTCAAGTGAAAACTGTCTGACGGGCATGAGGACCTTGCAAGGTACTCAAATACCAAATATAGTTATCCTTTTACTTATAATAAGAGAGAATTTAACATTATAAAAAATCTTAATTTTTTTTCAAGTAGTCACTGAACCATGAAAATGAGGTCAAGGACATTGGACATGTGACTGACAGAAACTTCGTAACATGAGGCATCCATATACAAAGTATGAAGCATCCAGGTCTTCCATCTTCTAAAATATAAAGCTTTTAAGAAGTTAGCTAACGCCACCGCCGCCGCTGCCACTATCCAAATGACGAGCTTTCAGCGACAAAAGTCGAAGGCTCAACAACCAGCCGGATACGGATATATGAAGGCATAGATAAAAAAAATGTATTACTGTGATTTTCAAAGCTTTGCAAAAATTAGCAGAACAGAACAAATTTTTAACTGCAACTCAGTATTGTTAACTATCATACCAAAAATCAACCCACTATCTAAAGGCATTTAGAAAAAAAGACTGTTTAATGGTTTGTTGTTGAATGATGGAATGAGGGACAATGGTTGAAGTGTATGGCTCGGACAACTTTGTTGCAGAGCAACAATTTATTCTAAAATATGATTAAGGAATTTAAGCAGTCATCAAACCATGAAAATAGCGGTAGGTGAAAAAAAAAACATCAGGCAGACAGTAAATTTCTGTTTACACTTTCCCTTCTGTCAGATTGTTCTGTAATCCATTATCTAAGAATTTCAAAGTAGGCAAGACAAAAATGGTAAATCATCCAAACTGAATGTTTCTAAAGTCAAACTGACTATTCTCTCCAAAATTTCATAAAACATTTCATTTTAAAATTAAATGCTTCCTTTTTTTTTAAATTTATTGGGGGTGTAAAAACATTTAAAGTACATTTTGTATAAAGCACAGAAGTGCTAGGATCTATCATCTTTTTCTTTAATTTACCTTCTGTCAGATTGTTCTGTAATCCATTATCTAAGAATTTCAAAGTAGGCAAGACAAAAATGGTAAATCATCCAAACTGAATGTTTCTAAAGTCAAACTGACTATTCTCTCCAAAATTTCATAAAACATTTCATTTTAAAATTAAATGCTTCCTTTTTTTTTTTATTTATTGGGGGTGTAAAAACATTTAAAGTACATTTTGTATAAAGCACAGAAGTGCTAGGATCTATCATCTTTTTCTTTAATTTACCTGTGCACTTTAGGGACGACATCAAAAGATCGATGTAGGATAAAAACTTAAATCAAATAGTTTGGGGGTGGGGTCAACATTGCTGCAAGTTTTGTTAATCTAAAATCGATTTTACATATATCCCTATTGGTCAACCAATTTTTCCCAAATTAAGTTAAGAGGGGGGGTGTGGGGGTCAGTGAAAAAACTATGTGAATTAAGTTTTTTATCCTTCATTGAACTTTTGATGTCGTCCCTTATTCTGGGAGCTGGTGTCATCATGAATGCTACATTTCATTTTGAAATAAAGGTTTTAATCAGAATGATGCATTATTGTTGTTAGCCAATCAAATTAATGTATCATAAAGAAACATACACATAAACATACACATAATGTAATTAAAACATTTAATAATTACATTGCATGTACATTTCATGATGATACAATATTTTGATTGGCTAACAGCAATCTTGTGTCCTTCTGAAATTAACATTCGTAACACATTGAAATGTAACATTCTCGACAAGAACACTCTTGCCAAACTGCCCTTATCAATATCATAGATAAATGGATACAGGATATGAATGATGGTAATATCAACTTAGCAGTCCTGTTGGATTTTAAGAAAGCTTTTGATGTAGTAGATCATGATATCCTCTGTAAAAAACTTGAAATTTATGGATTTGATAATACTGCTGTTTCTTTTTTTCAATCGTATTTGAATGAAAGAACTCAACAAGTACAAATTGGTAATGCTCATTCTGAAAAACTTCATATCAAGTATGGTGTACCCCAAGGCTCCATATTAGGCCCCCTTCTGTTTATATTATACATCAACGACCTTCCTATTTATATGAAAAATTGTTGCACTGATTTATATGCCGATGATTCAACCGTACATCTTTCTGGTAATTGTTATCAAACTCTTCAGTCAAAGGTACAAGAAGATTTACATGGTGTAGAGGCATGGTGCAATGATAACAATATGTTCATCAATAAAAATAAAACAAAATATATGATTATTGGAACGAAGCAAAGAGCAATGCCACATTACAATGAGAGTTGTTTAACTATTAACAATCAAGTGATACAATCTTCCACATGCGAAAGTCTTTTAGGCATTAAAATTGACCCTTCCCTCACATGGACAACCCAAATTGACTTGATCTGCTCAAAAATATCATCTAGACTATATCTACTATTAAAGATTAAAAAATTTCTAAATCTAGACTGCAGAAAATTATTCTATAATGGTTATATCTTGCCACTTATTGATTATTGTTGTATAGTGTGGAGTAGTTGTAGCAGTGAGGGTTTAAAAAGGATATTAAAATTACAAAAGAGGGCTGCTAGATTAATACTAGAAACAGACCCATTCGCTCCTTCTGCACCCTTATTCAAACACTTAAACTGGATGACAGTTGAACAGAGAATAAAATATCATAAGTTAGTGATGACATTTAAGTGTATTAATAATGATGCCCCATCATATCTTACTAACAAGTTTCATTATGTTTCAGACAGAAATCCGTACCCCTTGAGAAATGCTGTTCAAGGAAACCTCATACTCCCTAAACCAAAAACAGAATTATTCAAAAAATCTTTTATGTATTCTGGACCATTCTTGTGGAATAATTTGCCAATACCGTTAAGAAATATTACAAATATTAATTCTTTCAAATACAAAATAACAGATCATTTATTGAAATCAACCTAGCTGTATAAATAATATAAAAAACTGATCATGTCATCATGTTTATTTTTTCATCACATTTTATCAAGTTGTATTGAACATTATTATCACACTTGACTTTTTATGCTAATGTATGTATGCAATGTACTAGTATATGTTTGTGTTTTGTTTGATTTTTCATTACGAGGGCCTCAGGGAAGATTAGTTATATAGCTAACTGTGTAACCCTCTTAAAATAAAGTATTGTTGTTGTTGTTGTTGTTGTTGTTATTCATGATGACATGAGTTCCCACAATTAAGTGCACAGGTTAGTTAAAGAAAAACTTGATAGAAATCATGTTATCATGATCATAGCTTAAAAATGTAATTATAAGTATTGAATGCTTCTTTTTGTAATTTCATAGGGTTGTAAAAGCATTGAACATGCGCACATTTTTAGAATGAAGCACTTCTGCGCTTCATACAAAAAGAAGCATTCAATTCTTAAATAAAGGTTAACTTCAAAATGAAGCCAATCAAAATAATGTATTACTGTATAATGAATTATACATGTAACGAAATTATAAAATTTAATAAAATTAACACCAATATTTCATAAAGTTTTAATAAAATTATCATGTAACTCTATTGTTGACTTTGCTACATTTTCACTGAAAAATTTATCTGTACCAGAAACAAGATCATGTAAGGAGACAAAATTCTCCTTTTTAGGGTCATACTGGTCTCTTCCCAAACTAGCTAAGAACTGATGCCTACGTTTTAATCTATCTGTGATGGTTTGGAAAATCTGTGGCCACATAAGAACGTCCTTGTGTGATAGTCCCATAACGTTGTGTAAATAGTCAAAATTAGCACTAAGTTGTTTTATATCTGAAATGACAATGATTTATAATCAATGTGATAGCTCCATAATGTTTGGTACCAAACTAATAAAGAATTCAGAAATAATTGCGATTTTAATTATTGTGAAAAATGTGAGAGTTGTAAATGGAATAATTTAAACTCACATTTTGAAATATTTCATATGAATTCAACAGGATTTTTCTCCAAAATCGTAAAAATTGAAATCGCATTTAAGTCTAATACCAATCGCAATAATAAATGCATGCAATAATTTTCGAATTTACAGTATTTAAAATCTGTCTAAACAGAACCTTTGTTCCGTTTTTTTAAACGAAGAAAAGTAAGATCTCTATAGAACCCTGTTTTTCTGCATTTTTGCGCCTGTTCCAAGTCTGAAGCCTCTGGCTTTTGTTAGTGTACAAGTCTTGCATGATTTTAATTTTAGTTTCTTTTATATATAATTCTTAGTTTATTATGACGTCCATAATCACTGAACTAGTCCACATTTTTGTTTATGGGGCCAGTTGAAGCATGCCTCTGTGTGTTGGATTTTCTCACTATATTGAAGACCCATTGGTGGCCTTCACTTGTATCTGCTAATAGCTATTTGGTCAATTTTATTATATACAATTCACCATGATTTTTAGTAATTCCCTCACCTTCCAACTACCAGTACCTTATCTGTAATGTCAGTTATGTCAGTTATGTTAAATGATCATTCTATTCACTGGCGGATCTAGAAATTTTCCTAAGTGGGGGCCCACTGACTGCCTAAGGGGGGGCCCACTCCAGTCACGCTTCAGTGATTCCCTTTATAAGCAACCAAATTTTTTCCCAAAGAAGGGGGGGGGCCGGCCCCCCCCCCTAAATCTGCCTCTGCTATTTACACATTGATATCTACCATTGTATTGTAAAACTTACGTGTAAGAAGTATATTAGGACTTAACATAAACATCTTCTTCACCTCGCTCTGAGTGAAACCAAGTATATCTAATAAGTCCTCCTTGATTGCCTGTAAAAAATACAGTTTAAAACAAAGATCAAGATGCAACCAGATGCTCCGCAGGGCGCAGCTTTATACGACCGCAGAGGTTGGACCCTGAACGGTTGGGGCAAGTATGGACACAACTTTCAAGCTGGATTCAGGTCTAAATTTGGACTGTGATTAAATAGTTGACACAGCATAGGTTTCTGACACAGAATGAATGTGGTCTAATGAACTTAAAATGTTTGTTTTGCCTTTGAGCAATTTACTATGCTGTTGAATATTAATCCTCTCAAAAAAATTGAAGAAATAGCAATAACTACTCATTTAAATACATCATAAAATATTAAAATGTAAAAAAAGTGCTTATTATCACTGAATGGTAAAGATTGTTTTAATTTATCAGTTGGTAGTAAAAGTGAATATACATTGTATATTGTATAAAACAATGATTTAAGTTGATTCAACTACTATCAAGGACAAAGAAAGATCACTCCAATCAATTGAAAATTTCTTGCTATTGCACAATATTGTGCAATTAGATATTTCTTGCTATTGCCCAATACTGTGCAATTAAAAATATTTGCTATTGCACAATACTGTGCAATTGAAAATATTTGCTATTGCACAATACTGTGCAATTGAAGATTTCTTGCTATTGCTCATTACTGTGTAATTGAAAATTTCTTGCTATTGCACAATACTGTGCAATTTAAGATTTCTTGCTATTGCTGAATACTCTGCAATTGAAAATTTCTTGCTATTGCACAATACTTAATATAATAATTTTGGATCCTGATTTGGACCAACTTGAAAACTGGGCCCATAATCAACAATCTAAGTACATGTTTAGATTCAGCATATCAAAGAAGCCCAAGAATTCATTTTTTGTTAAAATCAAGCTAAGTTTAATTTTGGACCCTTTGGACCTTTATGTTGACCAATTTGAAAACGAGACCATAAATTAAGAATCTACATACACAGTTAGAATCGGCATATCAAAGAACCCCAATTATTCAATTTTTGATGAAATCAAACAAAGTTTAATTTTGGACCGCGATTTGGACCAACTTGAAAACTGGGCCAATAATCAAAAATGTAAGTACATTTTTAGATTCAGCATATCAAAGAACCCCAAGAATTCAATTTTTGTCAAAATCAAACAAAGTTTAATTTTGGACCCTTTGGACCTTAATGTAGACCAATTTGAAAACGGGACCAAAAATTAAGAATCTACATACACAGTTAGATTCGGCATATCAAAGAACCCCAATTATTCAATTTTTGATGAAATCAAACAAAGTTTAATTTTGGACCCTTTGGGTCCCTTATTCCTAAACTCCCAAAATCAATCCCAACCTTCCTTTTGTGGTCATAAACCTTGTGTTTAAATTGCATTGATTTTTATTTTCTTATACTAAAGTTATTGTGCGAAAACCAAGAATAATGCTTATTTGGGCCCTTTTTTGGCCCCTAATTTCTAAACTGTTGGAACCCACAACTCCCAAAATCAATCCCAACCTTCCTTTTGTGGTCATAAACCTTGTGTCAAAACGACGACGACGACGCCAACGTGATAGCAATATACGATGAAAAATTAAAATTTTTGCGGTCGTATAAAAACAAATATATACTATTTTTTTAAGCTAAGAAAATGACAAACTAAGTAAGCTTTTTAATTGCAGATCAATTATACCCTGGTATAAAGAATTATAATTTAATCTGGTTCAATTTACAAGTGAAAACTTTTGACAATAATGAGCTTGAAGATTTGTTCAGACATCAGTCTATTATTGAAGACTATACGTTGCTCTCTATATGCCATTTAGTTGGTTTTATTCTTGGGTTGCTTTCTTATTGACATATATACCCCCCCCCCCCCCCCCCCTTTTTTTTATTTTCTTGATAATTAACACTGTACCTGTACTCTGAATCTTTTCTGTGTAATCAACTTAGGACACTTAGTCATTGACTGTCGCACCTCACTACCTGAAATGGAACACATACTCATTATTTACATACATATATAGTATTCATTTTTTTGGTGGATATCAATATTTGTGAATTGGAATAAAAATTTAATTTTCTTGTATGTGTATACTGTCAATTTATTCATTTTAGTGGCAACAAATTTTCATGGATTGAGGAAAACTTGCATATTTATGGATATTCAAATTCTTGGTTTTGGAAAAGTTTGCATATTCATGGCTATTCAAATTCTTGATTTTGGAAAAGTTTGCATATTCATGGATATTCAAATTCTTGGTTTTGGAAAAGTTTGCATATTCATGGCTATTCAAATTCTTGGTTTTGGAAAAGTTTGCATATTCATGGATATTCAAATTCTTGGTTTTGGAAAAGTTTGCATATTCATGGCTATTCAAATTCTTGGTTTTGGAAAAGTTTGCATATTCATGGATATTCAAATTCTTGGTTTTGGAAAAGTTTGCATATTCATAAAATTGAGAAAGGAAATGGTGAATATGTCAAAGCGACAACCACCCGACCATAGAGCAAACAACAGCCGAAGGCAACCAATGGGTCTTCAATGTAGCGAGAATTCCCGCACCCGTAGGTGTCCTACAGCTGGCCCCTAAAATATGCATAATAGTACAGTGATAATGGACGTCATACTAAACTCCGAATTATACACAAGAAACTAAAAATTAAAATCATACAAGACTAACAAAGGCCAGAGGCTCCTGACTTGGGACAGGCGCAAAATTGCGGCGGGGTTAAACATGTTTATTAGATTTCAACCCTCCCCCTATACCTCTAGCCAATGTAGAAAAGTAAAAGAATAACAATACGCACATTAAAATTCAGTTCAAGAGAAGTCCGAGTCTGATGTCAAAAGATGTAACAAAAGAAAATAAATAAAATGACAATAATACATAAATAACAACAGACTACTAGCAGTTAACTGACATGCCAGCTCCAGACCTCAATTAAACTGATTGAAAGATTATGTCTTCATCATATGAATATCAGGTACAATCCCTCCCGTTAGGGGTTTAGTATCATACTATCATAAAATATATGAGAAGAACATAACCCGTGTCATGCCAACAACTGTTTTTTTAGAAATAAATGTGTTTAGTTCCGATGCAAAGACCCTATCAGTGAATCAATGTTAAAGCCAAAATATGCAATCTTTAATGACCTGACAACAGTATCGTAACTATATCCCCTTTTAATAAGTCTATTTAAAGGTTTTGTTAGTTTCTGAGGAGAATACTGACATTTTTGTGCTTTATAAAGAATATTTCCATAAAATTTTGGATGTGAAATACCTGAACGTATAAGATAAGATGTCATGGCTATTCAAATTCTTGGTTTTGGAAAAGTTTGCATATTCATGGTTATTCAAATTCTTGGTTTTGGAAAAGTTTGCATATTCATTGCTATTCAAATTCTTGGTTTTGGAAAAGTTTGCATACATTCCTTTGTATTTCTTTGAACGTTTAAATTGGTGGTTCTCCTGTTCCCACAAAATCCATGAAAATTGGTATCCATGAATATCAATGAATCCACAGTATTTGATTCCAAAAGAAGTGTAATGACATTAGCCTATAAAACAACTACATTAGTTTGAACATTTTAAATCATAGTTACTTTTACCAAAAAAATCCATTAAAATGAGTACCTCATGATTAATTATGAATCCACAGTAAAAGAAAACACTTCATAGCAAAAACAGTCTATAAATGTGTTTCATAAATGTTTTTCATTTCTTGTTCTTGAAATTTTTACAAGAATGCATGTGATGGATAGTATAGGCAGACAAAAAGACACTAAATATTTGTTCCTACCTGAAAGTTTAAACTGTTTTTGATAGAATCCTAACTGGCCATCCAGCTGTTCTACGGTCAGTGATAAAGCCTTTGAATTTCTTGTAACTATTGAGGCGATATTAACTTTAGAAAATCTCTTTGAACGAAGATAATTTATTCTAACCTAGAAAAAAAAATTGAGTAAATTTATACATGTAAAAAAGTTAGTTGCCATCTGTCACAATTGTTTTTTATTTAATATTATTAGCCTAAGGATGTACTTAGGCGAGGTTTAGGAATTTGTGTCAAATGTTCTGCATCCTTGGTTTTTTTCCTTCAATACAGATATGACAGGGTCAAATATTTTGCCCCATAACCATGATAACACCCATGTTTCTTTTCATATATTTCTTCAATGGCTCATAAAAGGTCATTTTACCAAAATTTCAGCAGATTCTTGATTTCTTTTCTTATGATTTGAGACCCAATCAATACTTATATGCAAATAAAAGGTAAAAGTCCAAGTCAGCATTTTCCCGCCATTTTTTAAAACTCAAATATCTTGAAAAGAGCTCCATAACCTTTCAATATTTTAAGCTTATTTTGTTCCATAGCTAATGCACTTCCGACTTATATTACCAATTCAAATTTAACCAGGTGCTCCGCATGGGTCGAACCCTAAATGGTTGGGGCAAATTTGGTCACAATATTCAAGCTTGATACTGTCTGAATTTGAATTGTGATCGAATTTTTGACATGATAAAGGTTTTTGTCACAAAATAAATGTGGTCAAAGATCAAATGAAGATCTAACAAATCTATTGCACAATACTGTGCTATTGAAGATTTCTTCTTGAAACTTTTCAAAATTTGAAATTTGAAAAATTTTGAAAAAAAAAGGAATCCTTTAAAAAAATTGTAAACAGAAATCCCCCCCAACTTATTGAAACCCCCTTTAACCCTTAAACTCAATCCCATTCTTTCCATTTGTAGTATTGAACCTTGTAGTACTGTTTCAGAGTGATCCATACACTTAAACACAAGTTATTGTTTGGAAACTAGAAACATGCTTCTTTTTGGCCATTTTTTGTCCCCTAATTGCTATGTATACACATTTTGGGCAATTAATCCAAAACTTAATCCCAGCCTTCCCTTTGTTATATGGAACATTGTAGTATCATTTTAGAGAGATCCATGCAATGACACACAAGTTATTGTCTGGAAACTAGAAAAATGCTTGTTTTTGGCCCCTTTTGGTCCTCAATTCCTAAACTTTGGACCCATAACCCCATAAATGAATCCAAACCGTCTACTTGTGGTTTTAAACATTGTGGTACAATTTCAGAGCAATTGTAATACTTATACACAAGTTATTATCCTTAAACTAGAAAAATGTTTGTTTTGGGCCCTTGTAGGGCCCCTACTTTCTAAAGGGTTGGGACCATCATCCCCAAAATCGATCCCAACCTTCCTTTTGTGGTATTGAACCTTCTGAAAAAGTTTCATAACGATCTATTCCCTTAAACTAAAGTTATTGTCCGGAAACCAACAGACGACATCATACCATTATAGGATCTCAAAATTTTTTAAAACACATCAACAAATCAACATACATCTATCCTTGTACAGCATATTACATTGAGTGTGTAGGTACATTTGTATTAGGTAACGAAAATATCTTTGACTAGCTTGCTTGTTAGCTGAACTGAGTAGTCATTAATTAGTATACTGCCTTCCTTTAAGAATAGACTAATTCTACAGATAACCGATCTGGACTAGAGTAGACTACTCTAAAAGAAGGGTAGTATACCTTACCTGGTTCATGGTTCAGCTAGCAAGCAAACTAGTGAAAGATATTACCTTTACCTACCAACTCACTGTATTTTGCTGTAAATGTACCTTTAAGTCTGTTATTTCAGCTTTAAACAAGAAAGGATTTTTGGTAATGACCCTACAGAGGTCAGCATCAGCCACACCGATCTCTTTTAAGAAAAGTAACATTGGCTGCACGTCGTTTTCATAATTCAGTTGAACCAGCATATCTGCAGCCCCTTGTTTTTCTATCTCTGCCAAGCTGACACCAAGCATGACAAGATTTGACAACACCAATGATTCTTTCACAAGTGGAGCTAAATGGTAAATTGGTTCATATATTTTCTTTTGTCCTCTAGGAATACTGGGAAAATCCAAATCTACAGATCTATCTTGCATAGGATGTTGATCCTGAACTGAAATTATTTTATTTTCCTGATCCATATCATTCCTCTGTCCTCTATCCTCAGTAGATATTGAATATTCACTTGTATTGATGATCAGATCATGTTGATCCTGAATTGAAATTAGTGTATTTTCCCGATCCATATCATTCCTCTGTCCTCCATCCTCAGTAGATATTGAATATTCATTTGTACTAGTGGTCAGAACACTTTGACCTTGATGTTCTTTATGAATTGTTGACCTTGAAAGGTTTGAATCGAGGTCTTCACTTCCAGTTTGCGTCAATTGATCTGTAATTACATTTTCTGTATCACACATATTAATTATAGTTTGGTTTGTTGTTACATCATCTGTGTTATCATGGTGATTAGTTAAATATTGACCTGGTTTCTTAATGTCTATCGTCATACCAGAGATATGATTATCTTTTGGTATAGTGAATACACCAACTTCACCATTTTCATTTTCTGAAAACATCATATTTTAAATTAGAATTAGAATGAGTCCATAGTGCATGGATTCCCCACTTGCACTATCATTTACTATGTTCATTGGACAGTGAAATTGGGGTCAAAACTATTATTTGGCATTAAAAATAGAAAGACCATATCATAAGGAACATAATGTGTACTAAGCTTCAAGTTGATTGGATTTCAACTTCATCAAAAAATACCTTGAATAAAAACTTGAAGACTGACAGACAGATGGACAAATGGATGGATGCACAGACGGAAAAACATATTGCCCCAAAAGGAGGCATAACAAGGGAAACTGCGAGCTACTGCTCACTGATGATACCCCCGCCGCAAGTGGATAATATTAATAGTGTAAAAATATGCAAGTGTTCGGTAAACAGGAAGTTGTCGAGTGATGAATCTGAAAACGCATCACACGGTATAGCTGACTTATAAAAATCCTGAAACCAAATTTCAGAAATCCTTGTATTGTAGTTCCTGAGAAAAATGTGACGAAAATTTTCAACTTGGTTATCATGTGTAAAATCATACAAGTGTTCGGTAAACAGGAAGTTGTCGAGTGATGAATCTGAAAACGCATCACACGGTATAGCTGACTTATATAAATCCTGAAACCAAATTTCAGAAATCCTTGTATTGTAGTTCCTGAGAAAAATGTGACGAAAATTTTCAACTTGGCTATCATGTGTAAAATCAGACAAGTGTTCGGTAAACAGGAAGTTGTCAAGTGATGAATCTGAAAACGCATCACACGGTATGGCTGACATATATAAATGTTGATACCAAATTACAGAAAGGGTGGATGTGTAGTTCCTGAGAAAAATGTGACGAAAGTTTCATGGGACGGAGTGACTGACTGACGGACGGACTGATGGACGGATGGACTGATGGACGGACGGACTGACAGACAGAGGTAAAACAGTATACCCCCCCTTTTATAAAGCGGGGGTATAAAAAGAAAGAATTACTAGTATTCAAGTTCATGTTTATCCATTTCAGGTGTGTACCATTTATATAATCATGATAATGCAAGTCATTGGAAATTATTTAATCCCTTCATTTCATTCATGATATTTTAGGCCTCGGTTATTTTATACATTTTCATGATCTTTAGACAAATTTTAGACGTTTTTTTCACAGATTTTATGTGGCTTCTATACAAACGTTCACCCATTTTGAAGTAAGTAAATGTTTGCTCCCTATTCATGATTATTGTTCCTGAACTACCTGGGTTTTTCAGAGTACCACTTGTAATATCCTCAGCCTTGACATTACTTGACATTGACCTCACACATGTGTGTCTATGGCAACAATACAGTGGGACATTACTTTGACCTCTCTGCAATATACCACGGTACAAACATGCCACAATTCTCTTTGACAACATTTCACCTGTAATGAATAAAGGAAATATAAATTAAATTATTTATCTAATATCTCTTTCACATATTCCCAGTTTGCATTCTCAATTTTATTGAAGAAACAACTTCCCATTTAAACTGAAAATGTGACTTCACTTATTTCAATCAAACTGAGTAAGTGTAGTTATCTTTTTTTAAACAGCTTGTTCTAATATCTAGTTAATACCAGGCCTTAAAAGTTTTCAAGCTGCACATGTTTGACTGTACTCAGAATAGTTTTCGAGGTGTAAATACAGCCATTTTTGTCCATTTGTTGTGATGACCCTTAACAGTAAACAAGTTGCAATTGCCCAAAACCAAGACAAAGTGGGGAAGTCGAACATTTAAATAAGCCTTGAAAGATTCAAGCCCTCTAGTCCTATAAATAATGAAGTCTTGAAAGGTTATTTTATTTTTTTGCTTTGACACCCTAAAAAAATATACCTTTCATGACGTCATAATTATTTGGACTACAAGCCCTGTTTATCGTGTTTATTAGCTTTTGCAGTGTGTCGGCCGCAATAATTTCTGATTACTTAACCTAACACTGAGCCAATAGTCGATTCATAGACCATTTTCCACCCCTGACATTCCTAAGATTAAAATATAAAAGGGGGTCTCATTGGGGGGTTCTGACAGATCCCTGATCCTGCTTACTGTTTTGTCAGATTCCTGTATCCCGCTTACACTATGTACATAAGCAATTCTCCTTTTTTGTAATTTCCCATGTCACGCTAGACTTCATTTACCATTTTCACGACACAATAATCTAATAATTTATATTGACTTTCATGTGTCACACTTACAAAAAAATCAGCAATCCTGTGTCACTCTTAGACAGGTTGGGGACATAATCCCTCATTTTGGTAATCACTTGGTAGTGCTAAAAAACAAAATTTTCTTAACCAAGTCTTTTTCTTAAATTGACACATATATAAATTCATGAAAAAGCAGCAAATTTTTCAAAAGATTAATCCACCTGTCTGATTTACTGAGAAGTTACAAGCCTATGAAAACTTAGAAAAATTGATAATTTTCAAGGCTTCTAACTTTTTAAAAGACCCATTATAAAACTATAGTTCTCTGAAAGAAGTACTAGTTGTTCCATTTTCTATAAATGTTTACCATTTTAACAGGTCTAAGTAAAAAGGCCCATTTTAAGAAATGTTTGTCTTTAGCACTATCAAATGATTACTCAAATGAAGGATAGTTACTCATTTAGCATAGGCGGATCCTGGGGGTCCCGGTGGGGGTCCCGGTGGGGGCCTGGTGGGGGCCCTGGCCCCCCCTTTCATGGGAAAAATTTGGTTGATTATATAGGGAATTATGAAGCATGACTGGAGCGGGCCCCCCCCCCCCCCCCCTTAGGTCAGTCAGCGGGCCCCCCCCCCCCTTAGGAAAAGTTCTGGATCCGCCACTGTTTAGGGAATACATTGTAGTTTCCCAATTGGCAAGTTTTCCCCATCCTGTAAGACCCCATTGAGACCCACATCAAAGATATGTTCATAATGAAACTTCTTTAACATTTTTTAATATTTTTAAACGCATAGTATATTTGTACATGATGTATGCCAGTATCAGGGGTTAAAAAATCCACTAGCCCGACGTCCGGGACTACAGCATTGAGGCCTCGGGCAACCAAAACTTGTAACCCAATATGCCCGACGGACTAGTAACAAAAAAATCTTGGCGTTTCCAAAATAGAAAGTGGAAACTCCCCTCATCACTATTATATCTTAGCCAATCAGATTCGACTACGTCATCCGGGATTCCCAGAATTTGAACTGATTTTGTAAAGGTTTTAAAATAGAACAAATAACTCGGGGATGGATCCCGTACTTACAATATCGATTTGGGGGTATTGTACATTGATTATGCAACCAGAGAAATATAATGTAACCTGATTGTACCTCCTTCTGAATAATTTATTGCAATATAAATGTGAATCCCTTTTGACAGCAGAAACCTGAATTTTGTCAGATATAAATTTATAACATGTGCACATGTTACGGACGCCATTTTATTTTTGTTGACATACTGTGAAGCTGAGACTACTGTTACAGGAGGGGCGTAAAAAGGGGGGGGGTATCTGCACGGAAGAACGCGAATCAAAATTGCCATTTTACGTTCATCGAACAATTAAAAATTTCTTGCACGTTGATCTTTTTACCGATTTCACGAAACACGGTGAATAACGAACCTTTTTCACGGCTGCACGTGAAATAAAAATGGAAAAACACGTTGCACGAAAATAACCTTTTACCACCCTCTTATAGTAGTCTCAGTGTGAAGCCTCCAGAACCAAGACCCTGTAAACATTAACAGTCTTCAGAAAACTTAAACTTGATGCAATAATATTTCATCAATCATGATTATCTTCATTTATATTCAAATTAATTCGATTTTTGAAGTAATAAAATTTATAACAAATACAATTTCAGTTTAGAGACTGTGCTCAGTTTGTTATCTATTTATAGCCCACAATTAGCTTACCTAATAAATACATTTAAATATGTGGATATTCGTATATGTACTTCGTTTATAAAACAATTATAAAAGACACAAACTTGGAAGGTGATATTTATTCATATAAATATTTGAGGTCATTTGATTTATTTAAATAAATAGAACTTTAAAAGTTTAACTGAAAACAAATATGAGCATTACATACAACCAGCTGGTAATTCTTTTACACAAACGTGATGATGTATCTGATAAAAATCACTCCAATCCTCTTTTATATAACCATGTATAGCTGTGGTCAAGACTTGTTCCATCTCGGGATTTGGTCAACTCATTATTACAGAATATTCAATTATCGATTAATTGAATATATCTGCTAATGGGATATTTTTTTGCTGACATAAGTTTTGGGTATCCAATTTGCAAAGATCTACTGTACAACGGATAAAAATTGTTAAGTTTATAGAATTCATTGTATATTGCAGTAAACTCTGAATTTGTAAGGCATACTCGGGCTAGCAGGTAAATTTTGTTGGGCTAGTAGTTCTTCCAACAGGGCTAGTAAAATCCTGCTACCAATTAGCCGTGGGCTAGTGAGCTATAACAAAATTTCTTAACCCCTGAGTATGGTCTTTTAAAACAACATATTTTTTTTGTATGAAATGCACTGTTGTCAACACTGGCACTGTGTTCATGGTTGTTTACTACAGACCAATGACCACCAATCTACATACTTATGCATGTTTACAATAATATTTGAATATATGAAGGATTTGGGTTTTATAACTTCTTGAAGCATGTCATAAAAATTTTATTAAAAATGTATAGGTCTACTTCAAAAGATCAACAATCTTCTTTCAAACTACTCTGTTACGTAAATATGTCAATTACCTGATTTTCTCTCTCAGCATGTTGATCTAAAATAAAGGGGGATAATTTTAAAAGGTCAATATTTAGCTCAACATAAAATAAAGGGAAATAACTCAACTGGTCAATATGTAGAACAAGTTTGTATAGGAACTAAAGACAAAGTTAAAAGGTGGAATGTTTGTAGTAGAGCGGCTTTGTTGTATTTAAATTTGTTCTGAATTTTAACTGTATGATTCAGCTAAATGGCAGTGCATGTATAAATATTGCCTTATATATTTAATTTTAGTAGTCTAGAATCAGCACTTCTTTTTTTCATATTGGTATGTACAGAGCTTATCTAAAAGAACTAGACACTAAAAACAGAATGGCTTCATCAAAAGCAGCTAGCAAATTGAAAGTTATAGTATTCCTAGGAACAGTTAGAGAAAATCGAGTTGGATTACGTGTGGCAAAATTTATGCAGAAACAGCTTGAAAAAAGAAACTATGAGGTTGAAATGTTTGGTATGTATAGCAGTTTTTATATTTTTTACAGCACTTGAATTTTGCTTTGAACTGTGAACTTATACAGATATGATCTTTATAATGCTTGTTATTTAAGATCACATTGGTTAAAGGGCCAAATACAATTTGGTGTTTTTTATCTGTTGTAAACTTCACCATAAAGGCATTTGTTTTTTAAACTTAATACAAAATAAACAAAAACTTTGTTCAGTATATTTTAAAAGAATTATATATGCTTAAACATGTTGAAGAAATGGCCACCATTGCATCTACAAATATAAAACTATAACAAAAAGTTCAATAAATACATTATAAACTAGATATATATAGAGCTGTAATACATAATGCTATCTAATGTTCAATGACTATAACCATTCATGCAATTGATGGACTTAAAAATAAAAAATAAAAATAAATCATAAGGATGCACTGACAAGGTCTGAGCCTTACCCTAAACAGATACTATAAGTTATATGGTTCACTTCTAACCCCAACATTGCCCTATAGATCCATAGAGTTAGTAAAATCCTAGGGGGTGGAGTTGAAGCCCAAATCGCCTATTGATTTTGCTCACCTTCTTTAGTTACTCATAAAAATATAAAATTAGACAACCTTATAAAAGCAGTGGAAATTTTACCTAATATAAAAAAATTTAAATGATGCTTTATCATGTTTATATATATATAAATACTGTACCTTTGGAAGTTTGAACACATGTTTTATCTCATTTCAGATCCATTGGAGATGAAATTTCCTCTTTTGCAAAAGCCAGTACATTTCTACGGACCAGAAAGAACAGGAGCTCCTCAATGGCTTCTGGATGCAGAGAAGAAGGTCAAGGCTGCTGATGCTTTCGTCATAGTATCTGGGGAATACAACCACTCCATACCCCCAGCATTGTCTAATATGTTAGATCATTTTCCTGGATCAATATTTTCTTATAAACCCAGTGCAATAGTGTGTTATTCTCCAGGTATGTACACATTGTGTATTGGAAGAATGGTAGTGGGGGTACCTTTGTGACGACTATCTTACCAAATGGTGTATGACGTTAAAAAAATCAACTGATTTTGACGAATCATGTCAATTTTTTTCCATAAATGACGGTAACAATAATTATTTGAGACCTCTGACAAATCACAATTAGGGTATTTTGACTTATCATGGTGAAATTTACTCTAACAGTAGCTGCAAATGATTGTTTGAGGCCTGACAGAAAAAGGCATTTCTACCATCTATTGTATACGTTAAATTCAGAAATTGTTGCAAAGTTTTTATTAATGTAAATGATGGGACTAGGGAGCATCACCATAATTAAGAACTTGCATTCTAATATCTTATTCATATATCTGTATGCAGATTTTCAGAAATCATAATAACCAATCTTGCTTTATTGTCCTTCAAAAATCTCAATAATAAATACACACACCTGTCCTAAGTCAGGAATCTGATGTACAGTAGTTGTCGTTTGTTTATGTAATTTATACGTGTTTCTCGTTTCTCGTTTTTTTAATTTTATATAGATTAGACCGTTGGTTTTCCCGTTTGAATGGTTTTACACTAGTAATTTTGGGCCCCTTATAGCTTGTTGTTCGGTGTGAGCCTAGGCTCCGTGTTGAAGGCCGTACATTGACCTATAATGGTTTACTTTTTTTAAATTGTTAATTGGATGGAGAGTTGTCTCATTGGCACTTACACAACATCTTCCTATATCTATACACAATAATTTCAAAATTAAGCTACCTTCACCAATAATTTTGGCTGTCACAAAATAGCCAATAGAAAGTGGTGTTAAAAACCAAATCAGTCAATCAACTTATTTAAGATGCAATGCATCTCACTACATGTAGTTAAATGTTCAAAATAAAACAAGTAAATATTCTAGACACTTTGATTGCTCTTGCACAAATGTATTACCAATTTATGTACTCCTGACCTTCAACCATAGAATTGATGATAAAAGACATCCAATCAAAAATGGAGTTACATATTATATTGTATTTGAATATATTAAGGTAGTTCCTGTTATTCTTTTTTTATGTATAATTGCTGTAAATTTTAAGCTGAGTATCTCCCTTGGAAGATATTGGAATCTGAGTCCCAAGATACTTATAGAGCTAAACATTGTTAGATAGAAGAGTACAGGACACCAGTCAATGTACATTTTATGCTGTATTTTTTCAGGTATTTATGGAGGGATGAGGGCTGCAATGGCATTGAGACCACTACTCAGTGAAATGGGAACATTATCTGTATCAAATATATTTGGGATTCCAGAAGTTCACAAAGCCCTGGACGAGGAAGGTGTCCCGAAAAATGACCATATGGAGAAGGGCGCAGGCAAACTTCTGGACCAATTAGACTGGTATACAACGGCCATGAAAAATCATAGGAACACTGCTGGAGTGCCTCAATAAACTGTCGTCTGCTATAATAGGACTTAGTCAAAATTTTTATATGAATTGTTGTTGTTATGATTTAAAGTTGAAGTTTACCTTTTTATTACTGTTTCTTTGTATTATTTAAATAATATTTGCAGTGCAATGTGTTTAATTTTCAAAATCTGGTTACTGTAAACTAACTGATTTTTTCACTGATACTTTATTTCAAATTTAAATGATATTGTTCAATGAGGATAGATTTACTAAGTTTTACATATTTAATCATGATGATTTATCTTCATGTTGTTTTATACTCAGTTTTGTTAATCATAAAATAAAATCACTAGCGAAAAAGGGGTTTGTATACAGGTCTCATAGTTATAGGGCTTGAAATAAATGCTAGCATACTGGCAAAACTGCTATCTGAAACTTTCAAGATCTTAAGCTTTGCTTGTTACAGAAATATTACAAATGTAGTTTGATTGTACACCAATTTTGAATAGAAGAAACAAAAATGATTATTTCATGTATTTTAAAACAGTATTATTTGCTATAATTTATTTTTGCAGATCTTATGCTGTACAATTTTTATGCTTTTCTTTTGCTTTTGCTATGCAAAGCGTTATTTAAATATTTCATTATTGTTAAGATCTACATTTGAACCTACTATAGAGGTCACCTTTGTGAAAGGAGATAACCCTCTTCATTTCCTGCTGTGGTAATCCATCATTTTGAACCTCAATTCAAAGGTCACTTTTAAGGAGGGTCTCTGGTTCCAATGGTAACCTTTATATGAAGGTTTGACTTTGCATGGAAACAAGTGTACTAAGCATAATATATATGTTAACTGTCATTAACATGTTTGTTAATGCCAGGGGAGATAATCGAGAAAAAATATTTTGATCTTGTTAATTATTTTTTTATTTAAGAAATGTTATATTAGTAATACCGGATAACAGTGGGACAAGCTAAAAGAATTCTGTATCATTTACTAAAAAAATTAACATGAACAATTGATTTATTCAACTTTGGTAAATGATGTGCGTTAACATTAAATCTGTCATAATCAATATTCCAGTATGTTAATGAACAAAAAATAGTTTGTTATTGGCTGAAGTCAAATTTGATTATTTTCTGAGAAAAGACAAAAATGTTGCATACCAAACTTCCAAGAGACATTTGTAATGTTTTACTCTATTCCATGAGTGATTGTTATGACTGAATTGCCTTGTGTGTATAGACGTATTTACACTTGTATGCAAATTTGTCCGCCATTACTTAAAATCACACAGGTTCCCGTAAACTTTGACATCATAATTTTAAAATATTTGACGTCACAATTTAAAAGTGATTGTTGCTTGATGTCAAAAGGTTATTTGGAGGCTATCTAAGGTCATTTGGAGACAAAATTCAGCTAAATACCAAAAGTGTAAATACGTTTATTGTAAAATAAGATTTTTTTTAAATAGTAAATTCCAACTGAGTGTATATTTAACAATATTGAATGCTTGCTTGTTGTGCTTTTAATGTACAGATATTTCAGTGTAAACTAACATATCTCAGGATTATTTTTTGAGTGGAATGAAATGTCTTGACATATTTTTCAGTGATGAGGCAATGTTTGATATTGTTTAACCTTTATGATACTTTTTTATAGATAAATGTTTTCAATGAAATAAAAATTTGAAAATGATACCTGAATCAAATGTGTAATGTGATGGTTTCAGAACAGTTTACCACCAACCTACATTTGATTTGCATCATTAACTTCATAACATAATGAAATTGATCATTTATTTACAAATATATATCACCACAATTGATGTTAGTTTCTAGAATCAAAAAGTAACGCAAAAAACCATTTTAAACTTAGTTTTGATTAGATCTCAGTTCTTTTTCTCCCATCATTGCCCATATGTATAATCTTTTGCCAGTTTAATAATTTTTTAGTTTGGTTAGATCTGATTTTTTTATAATTATGGTTTTTGGAAATATAATGTGCTCAGTGATTAGATTCATCAAGGGTATCTTATCTCTGGTGATAGATACTCAGTTTACAATTATTATTATATATGCTGTTTATTTTGAAATTTTTGCACTTTTTTTCTATGTTTTACAAAAAATATGATTGAATGCATATCAGATTATTAGAACTCCCATATTAAATTCCAATTGCAACATTTGTATAGTATTTACACAGTAGGTTCTAAATCTTTAAATCAATTTCAATTGTATTCTATATATCAACATTTGCATGTTAAATGCACACACAAATTTCTGAATTTACAGTATATATTTCATGATATTTTAGTTTCTTTTTTTTTATATATACTTTTTACTTTTTGTATGCTTACCTTTAGATGTAGTTTTATTTGAATAATGTATTTCCGTTTCAACTAACAATGTCATGACAGTTTAGCTATGTGTTCATTTTCTATACATTAAAATAATCCAATCGTAATTGTAGTTTTGCGTTTTTTTATATAGATTTCATGTTTGAATGGTGCTACACTAGTCAGTTTGGGCCCTTTATGGCTTGCTGTTCAGTGTAAGCCTGTGCTCCCCGATGAAGACCGTACTTTGACCTATAAATCTGCATAAACAGGACCCAAACCAGTTTGATGTAGAAATATTTATTGACATATTCATTCTTTCATTAAAATACATATAAGGTGTGTATAGAATTATGAAAATTTCATCTTCATATTTTTCCGATTCATCTGTTATAGTTTTGTTTAATAATTTTTTGAGAAGATTTTTCATTGATCACCAAACACAAAAAATATTCCCAATTTTCATTTTTATTCAAATATCAGAATAAAATTGAGAATGGAAATGGGGAATGGGTTAAAGAGACAACAACCCGAACATAGAGCAGACAACAGCAGAAGGCCACCTATGAGTCTTCAATGCAGTGGGAAGTTTTACATTTCTACCTAGAAGTCTACTCCCGTATTCGGAAGAAGAAGAAGAAGATCAAACTCCTGCACCCCGAGGAGTCCATCTGAAACCAATATCATCATTTCTCCCCCCCCCCCTTTTGCCAACTAAATAAGTTGTATGTTTCTTACCTTAATGTATGTTTTCAAACTTCCAGATATCAATGCTGGAAAATGTCTGCATGTTGTCTTAAATGTTCCATCAGTGTCCGGTGGTATTCAAATCAAATTGGTCTAATATATTATTTTCCATGTTGTCCTTGCAAAATCTTATTTAACAATGACAAGAAATTACTAAGTCAGAATAAAATTCTTACTAAAAACAGTTCACTTTTTCATTTGCTAGATTAAAAGTTAGTTAGCCTAGGGGATTTTGTTATGGATCATTGAAGAAAAGTTTTAAGGGCAAACTATCTATAATGATTTAATACAGTAATTAACTGTGACAATAATTTTATTTAAGGTGGTACCTAACACTACAGGGAGATAACTCTGTAATGTCAGCTAAACGTTTTAATTACGTTGTGTTGTAAAAGGAATATTAAGCTTCTCAATGATCAAAATTGGTGTTTGTCAAATTGCTATATAACCAGTGTAATTTTTCTGACAAAACGGTTGGTTCAAAATATTTTTTTTTTTTATATTTTTGTCAAAGGGTCAAAGTAAATACTTTGTCAAAATTTTATGAAAATTAAACGAGCCAAATTAATTTTAGTGAAAGTGTTGGGTACCACCTTAATTCTTTCTTTTGTTTTTGATAATATTTTATTTTTATTTTACTATATTCTTCAATTTTATGTATTTTACAAATTTGTCCTGAAAAGTAATGTATAGTTATTGAAGCATTACATTGATTTTTAACTAGAGTAATCATTGCATTATATGTCATTGTAATGCAGAAAATATGCATCCCAAATTTCTTTGCATTACATAAAAAAAAATGTAATATTACAATGCATTACAATTACAAATTACCTATGCTCAAGGCCTGCCTGTAATGGTTTAATTGTACAAATTGTGACTTAGATGGAGAGTTGTCTCATAAGCACTTGGAATATATACCACATCTTCTTTTATCTATTGTATTGTGGATATCTGCTATAGATCAGAGCAAGGTTATAAGTAAATTGATGGATATCACATGTGGAGTAGGATCTGCTTACCCTTTGGAGCACCTCAGATTACCCCAGTTTTTGATTGGGTTCGTTTTGCTTTTGGTAAACTATTTTGCCATGACCTTGTCTGTTGTTCATGGACTTAGCAGTATGAGTTTGTATATATCTTTGGTATCTTTCCCCTCTCTTTTATGACAATCAGATTGATCCCTAGTCGTATGTTTAAAAGTTCTGTGGCAAAAAATTATTTCATGCAGGATGAGAAGCTATTGAAATTATTAAAAAAATCAGGATGAGAAACTATTGAAATTATTAAAAAAATCAGGATGAGAAACTATTTATTAATAAATAAATAAATTTGGTGTATTTACTGTCTTCTGCTTTATTTTTGATAGAAATTTATTTATAATGAATGGCAATAATTTATTTTGAATTTATTGAACCATAAAATTAATTTTTGACTCTTCACATTTTACATAATGCGAATTCAATGTGACGAGTCAAAAATTAATTTTATGGTTCAATAAATTAAACATAAATAATAGCTATTCATTAAATACAATAGGTATGTTCCGTAATACAGGGTCAAAGAGTGGGAATTTCTATTGCCACTGGATATCGAAGTTGGATATGAACAGAAGTTTAGCCTCATCACATGTCACATGCAACAGACCCTCATGAAAATCAGAACCAATTTTATTTGTATTAGCCCTACTACATATTAATTGGTGCATTTTCAAAGTTGAAGTCTCTATAGATTCTCTATACTAGGTTTATAGGCATTTTTACATGCCTTTGACTTGCTCACCCAAAATATCAAAAGGGGTCTTGATAGTTTTTAAGCCAAGTTTTATTTGGATGTACCAATAAACAGGAGTGCACAAGCTGAAATGTTTCACCAGCTTTACAGACCATGATTGATATTTAAGTTGAAAGTCTTTAGGATAATGGTTCTACTACAAGTGTTACATAAAATAAACTTCAGTAATTCAGTAATTCAGGTGAACCTTGCCAGACAGATATGTTCACTTTGTAATCATTACATAAACCAAATATAGACTTTTTAGTTGGCTTACTGCTTATAGTATCTGAGAAACCGAATTATGAAGAGTTATCTCATTGGCAATCATACCACATCTTCTTTTTCATATGAACAAGAAAAAGTTTTATGTTGACCAATGAACCATTAATATAATATCAAGATCAGATGTAAGCAATGTCCATCTAATCCATACCAAATAAAGTTGACTTATTGCTTATAGTATGCAAGAAAAGTATACTCAACACTGACCAATGAACAATGAAAACTAGGTCAAGGTTAAATGCTACCTGCAAGACAAACAAGTACACCTCAGTCATTACATACTCCAAATATAGTAGACTTATCGTCTATGGTATCTGAGAAATGGACCAAAACAAACATTTACTAACAAGCTATAAAGAGGAGGTCAGATTCAAATGAAAAATGCTAGAAATGCAGGCATGTACACTACAATTATTTCATATCTCAAATATATAGTTGACCTACTGTATATGACCTTATCAAGTAACTCATTATTGATTTATTGTGGATTCATTTATTTTCGTGGGTACCAATTTTCGTGGACAGAGGGAAACTTGCATATTCATGGATATTTAAATTCGTGGTTTTGACAAAATTCACATCTATTCCTTTAGAAAATATGCATTTCATTGAACATTTAAATTAGTTGTTTCCCTGTACCCACGAAATCCATGAAAATTGGTATCCAACGAATATTAATGAATCCACAGTATTATCCATCAAAAGCTGTGAATCATCAAATGGACATTTATACTGTTTAAAGAATATGAACATATGATGAACATATATATCTTTATTTATGTGTTGAAAAACACTGGATTGTCTGAAGTAATTTAAGATCAGAAAATACAAATTCAGAATAGTTTTAATAATTTTAATTTTTATAAGAAATATACTCTTGTTTATCAAACACATTTTGGCACATATAAATACATCACTCATTCTATGCTTTACCTATTTTAGCAGGGATGCAGAAATACACAGTATATCAAACCCCTATCTTTCAAAGCAGGGATACAGTTCACACCAAAATATGCATTACATTATCCCTTACTGTCAAAGCAGGGTAACAGTTAATACAGAAATATGCAGAATCTAAACGCTGATTTTAACAAGGATTAAGTTTTGAAATTTTTTAAAAAAAAATTACATTTTTGAATTTCATTAGCATTATTGTATGCTAATTTTCTGAAATCCAGGAGTCAGTTTCACAAAAAAACTTTCAACTAAGATTGGTCGTAAGTCATTAACAATTCAGTATATTTAGATCAATCTTAGTCGTAAGTTTTTTTAGTGAAGCCAATTCCAGAGGTGTAAATAACATTGTTGACACATCAGTTCTTATTTTGACTAATAACATAAGGATTGTGTCTCCTACATTGTGACAATAGAAAGGTACAGGAAAGTCAACAAATTTGATAGTAGACTATTGTTTAACAATCTTGGCAATAAATGCACACAATAGTTTCTGAATTTACAGTAACACATGAAACTAAAATCTTAAAAAAAGTTCTCTATGACAGTGAAAATCAAGTAAAAATATATTGTTCAGATCATTCAAACAAGTAAACAAACAAATAAATAACATTATAACCCTAATAAGTCTATATAAACTAATACACACATAAAACAATAAAGTATACAAAAGTGTTAGGTTTATACAAGTATACTTTGATCAGTTAATTTTTCACAATGATCCTTTCATATTTTTCAGTCTCTATGAATATTCATTAGACATGTACATCATGTGACTTAATTCTAGCATTTGACTTGAACATCATAATTTTTAAGTCTCTATGAATATTCATTAGGCATGTACATCACATGACTTTACTCCAGCATTTGATTTGTCCATCATAATTATTCAGAGTCATTTCTTTCTCATTGCACTATCACCCTGTGTACTGTATAAAACAAAAATTAAGCACCAAATATATCCGCCTGTTTTAAACAGGTTTTAATATGAAATGGATGAATTATAAAATGGGAGATGATAATCAATACAAAAATGTAGCTTACAATGAGAACTAAAAAAAACTCGAATTCTTCATTAATGTAAACTGGAATTGACAAATAAGACACCTTTTTTGATAAACAACACTTTTATTAAATGGTGAATGCATTTCCTGCTAAATCTTTAGATAAATATATTTGGTGTTTTCCATGAAATAATCAAAGAATCATACCTAGCATTAAATTCACAATGATGTTAAAAATTTTCCTGACTCAAAATTTATCTCCCTTTAAAAGGGTATAAGAACCAATATAATGAATATTAAATTTAACATGAAAAAGATATGAAAGTTCTCTACATTTGGATTTACCTCAACTAACTGTCTATCACAATATAGAACATGTGTTATGCTGAACCTGATAAAAATGTCAAATGATATACATGTATGATATTTTTCAAACATTGTTATATTTGCTTTTCACATTGTGACCTTCTATGATAATTCATGTTTTACTTGTACCGATAAAATGAAGGGTCTACCATCATCATTAAAACAGAAATATTATCAAACAGGGAAGTTAAATAGGTCTACAGTAAAAAATGAAACAGTTTATGTCATGATTTCTGTCAACAACAAAATGGTCTCCAAATTACTTATTAGGCTTGATAATTCCATACTCTATAGCTTTTTTCAAACATTGTTCACAAAGCTCTTTTCCTCGCTGTCTCTCTGGTTCTTTCAGAATTGATATAGCCATTAGAATTTCTAACATTTGTCCTTCTAACAGTTTCTCTGCTATCTCCTTGCTACTGTTAATCAAGTTTGACATGATGTAACATCCACGATGCTGGATCTCAACATTCTCGTTCACAAGAAGAGACTGCAACATTTCCATATGAGGTTTGACCTGCAAAGGAAAACAAATTGCTTAGTAACATACTTAACACAATTGTTTCGGATAAGGGTGAAGGTTGGTACCTATTAAAATTTAAAACGTTTGAACCCGCTGCATTTGTTTGCACCTGTCTAAAGTTGCCTGATGTTTAGTAGTTGTCATTTGTTGATGTGGTTCATAAGTGTTTCTAATTTTTCGTTTATTATATAGATAAGACCGCTGGTATTCCCATTTGAATGGTTTTACACTAGTAATTTTTGGGGTCCTTTATAGCATGCTGTTGGTGTGAGCCAAGACGCCTTGTTGAAGTCTACTTTTACAAATTGTGCCTTGGATGAAAGAGTTGTCTCACTGGCACTCATACCACATCTTCTAATATCTAATTATCACATGTTCAGAGCATCCAAATTGTGAATGTTTTCATTCAAACCTTTGATCTCCCTTCACTTGCCTAAATAAATATACAATGTGTCCATGGGACAAGGGAAATAACTCTTAACTCTACTATAAAGTAACTGCTAAGGGAAATAACTCTTAACTCTACTATAAAAGTAACTGCTAAGGGCAATAACTCTTAACTCTACTATAAAAGTAACTGACAAGGAAAATCACTCTTAACTCTACTCAAAAGGAAACTGAAAAGGGCAATAACTCTTACCTCTACTATAAAAGTAACTCTTAACTCTACTATAAAAGTAACTGACAAGGAAAATCACTCTTAACTCTACTCAAAAGGAAACTGAAAAGGGCAATAACTCTTAACTCTACTATAAAAGTAACTGCTAAGGGCAATAACTCTTAACTCTACTATAAAAGTAACTGCTAAGGGCAATAACTCTTAACTCTACTATAAAAGTAACTGACAAGGAAAATCACTCTTAACTCTACTCAAAAGGAAACTGAAAAGGGCAATAACTTTTAACTCTACTATAAAAGTAACTCTTAACTCTACTATAAAAGTAACTGACAAGGAAAATCACTCTTAACTCTACTCAAAAGGAAACTGAAAAGGGCAATAACTCTTACCTGTAATACTTTTTTACAGACTATTTCACTGTGTGTCAGGACAGCCAGGGACCCAGCAGCAGCCCTGACAAGTAATGCGTCATCTTCATCACCACAATATAATACCAATAACTTAACTCTGTCATTTTCTCCCTCAAATAGTTTTACAACCTGATAATAAAAATGAGAATATTGACTGATGTTATAAAAATTTGCAAATTAAATCTTTTAAACATGTTCCTTGACAAATTAAAATATTATTCACCAAATTGTAGAATTTAATTTTTTCTTCAAGACGTCATAAAAAGTTTTTGTATCTATTCAAATGTGTGTAAATTGATCTACATTTTCATTTCAGTGAAAACTCAATAAACAATCTCAAATTTTGTCCTTTGTTTGACAATCCCAATAATAAATGCAAACATTTTTTTTCAATTAATATTAAATATTTTGTCAATTCCAATATAGAAATTACACATTGAAGAATCAGTATTTAACACTCATGAGTTTACTTTTTTATCAATAGATTTTTGAGTAGGAGTGTAATAATGTAATAATCTTTACTCACTTCCTCACTCATCACCAAATTACACATACACTCAGTTGATGCTCTCTTCAATAACTCATGCTCTTCAAACATGTAATGCTCTATCTTCGAAAATCCTTTCTCTGCAAGAATCCTTTTCCTAAAAAACACAAAACATATACGTTTGTTGTTCAAAGTAGGTAATATTTAAAAGCTGATTCCCTGCTTGTACATTTTCAGGAGGGCTAATGAAACCATTTTGTAAATGCAGCTCTAGGTCCATAACTTACCCCTTAGAGATGACTTAGAACTATGTATATAAAACAAGAATGTGTCCATAGTACACAGATGCCCCACTTGCACTATCTTTTCATAGACAAGATACATGTCTGGTGTGCTTAAATTTTAATCCTGAAATCTATGACAACTTTATTTTTATTAAAATCTGTTTTGCAGGGAGCAGATACTCTCCTCAATGTTACATTCAACACGGGACTTATATTATATCAGCTGTCAATCATGAGGTGAAAAGAGGATAAGAAAAGCTTACAAAGGTCATGGTATAAGTATAGCAGTAACATCCAGATCTGATCTTTGGTGATCACATGGTGATCACATGGTCAATTATCTATAGATTCCATAAATGTGTTACACATATTCTTATTGACTATAGTAATTTTACCTGACAGATTCACTGATTGATGACAAATTTGTAAGTGCTAACAATGCTTCAAAATTCTCCAATGCTGTACATTCTAAATGTAAAATGCTTAACAATGGTCTCACTAATTCATACATCTGAAATCAAATTAGTAATTAAGTTTAATAACATAATTTATTGCAATTGTGTTTAAAGAAGTTTTCCCACAAGAACAACAGGTGTTGTACTAAAATAGAAAAAGTGACTGAAAATGTAAAATGGAATCTGTAGTCTTTGGTCCATGCCTGTCATATTTGTTTTTTTTTGTACACTTTTTCTTATAAATCAGGCAGTTATTTTTCTCTACCAGTAATTTAATTGTTTCGTATTTATCATGTCAGGGCCTTTTATAGCTGACTATATGGTAAGGGTTTTTCTTTTTATTGCTGTTCAATTGCTTACATCCATGCCATTTTAACTTTAGATGACTTTCAACTCATTTGCAGTCATGCCACATCTTCCTTCTGTGGATTCATGATTATTCACTGGATACCAATTTTTCGTTGGTTTTGTGGGTACAAGTGAACCACAAATACAAACGTTCAACAAATTACAAATTTTCTCTAGTTTGTGTGCACAGATTGGGAAAACCACGAAATCAAATACCCACAAACATGCAAGTTTTCCTCAATCTACGAAAATTGATACCCGCTAATATAGATGAATCCACAATATTTCTATATGGTCAAAGTTTAATGAATATACTAATACTTACTCTTTGACCAGGGAAAGTTGTCTGTGGGTTCATAGTGATGGATAGTTTAGCTAAGGCATGTGATGCTTTGATCAGTCCCTTCTCTGTATTGTTCTCTATGGCTAACTTCAACAAAGCCTGAAAGTATATAAAAAATAAAATGCAAACTACATGGAACACTAATAAAGAGGGGGGACAGGACCTTTATCGGGACTCCGGGATCGGGTGTTTTTAAGCTCGGGATTTCGGGATTGACCCTTTTGGGATCCGGGAATAGTTTTTTTCGGAATTCAGGACATCGGGATTTACTTTATTTAAATTTGGGACCTCGGGAATTCGTTTTTTTAAGTCCGGGATTTCAGGATCAGGACCCCTCCTATCCCCCCTCAATAAACCACAACAAAATATGAAACTTTGACCTTCTGTAATATGAACATACATGTATAATTTAATTTTGGATGTAAAACGTCTTCTGATTGGCTGACGTTATTTTGTGATCAGCCCATAGACATAATTTAGTCATGTGAACGTGACGTCATCAATGTTTTTTCATGGTTTTCTACGGTTATGTTAGAAAATCAAACAAACTGATGGCAGCAGAAATCTGTTAGAAATGGATTAACACCAGAAGAAATAAATGGTTAATGTGTCCATGGAACACTGTTGATGCCTGTCATGCATATAACGATTTAAAGGGACATAACCTAAGACTCGTAAAAGTGACACAACCCTAAATTTGTACTTGATCTGAGTTTTGTGGTAATAAGCATTAATATTGTGTATAAGTTTCATAATATTTGGTTGAGGTAAACTTAAGTTACAGAGTGGAAAACGAAATTAATAAAGAATTGGTGACTTATTGAAGCACATTATCAAAACTATCTTTGCACTGTAGAAATTTGATTATTTGAAAAACTACATCATACAAAAATTTTATTTAGTGCAACCAATAAAGGCAAAACAAACCTTTGCAGCTCCTTGTTGTACAATAAGTCCTCTCAGATCTTCTTCTGTTGCTATAGCTAAATATACTCTAAAAATAAGATTTAAAGTGTAATTAATGCTATAGCTAAACATTGAATGCGTTTATATATTTGGAACAAATTAGTTCCACATATCTCCTACCTAGAACATATCTTCTGATTCAGTGGCAAATAAAATCTAAGGCAAACTGAACACTTGTCTATTAATCACTAATTGTTTTTAGAAGCTGACTATTCAATATAAACCAAACATAAAAAAAATCTATCATATCCAATTGACACACATTCTCAGAAGAAAAATATTTCAGTTAAGTTGAGATTCAAAACTTCATTGAAAATTTTATTTTGGGTTGCTGTTTTATACCCCATATCTCTATAATGACCATTGGCAAATATTATATGCATCTCCACAATTAAATTGAGAACAAATAAACCTTGCTTCATACAAAGAACCACACTCTGTTTGTTTTTTAGTGTGCAAAATCATCCGGTAACCTTTTGAATGAATAAATGACACTCTTGCTACATGTACACATTATTCAGACTCTTCAGTTAACCAGTCTTTTGCACCCTTTATGCAAGCATGCAAAAAAAAGACAACCAAGGCAGTTATATTTGCTAACCAGTATATGCCCTGCTTTTCATCTTCTATGACAATGGTCAATAGTACATATAAAGGGAAGTAACTCATTACCTGCTAATCAATTCCCTGCTTGCTATACTATCTGTGTTACATAAAGCTACTAAGGCACTACATACACCAGCTTCAGCTACTTTGTGAACTCTCGCTTTAATATGTTCTGGCTTATCCTGAAAATATTAAAAAGTAAAAATTTTATAAAATTACGAATACGAAGAAACTCAATATAAATATTTCATTTCTTTTTGTTTAATTCACCCTATTTTTTGTCAGAACACCAATATTTATCATTGACCACAACCTTTGATAGGGATTTTGAACATGACGTTTGAGAAACCTTCTTAACAATCCTACAAAACTTAAAATAATTTTAATTTTCATATTGCAAACTTCTCATTTTTAAACAACAGTGTAAATCTTGTATTCCCAAGTACTGAAAAAACTCTGATGTTTATTTGTCACGTATTCTCTAAGTGGTTTATCTTTAAATTATTTTTCATGCTTTTGAAAATGCCATGAAAAAGGGCACCATATCTATCACAGAATTAAATATGAAAAAATAAACATGCAAACTACATTTGTTACATTGATTATGATACAGTATTTTCTAAAATATGTCTGTACTAACCAAGTCATGTTTTTCAGGTACATGTTGTTTGGCAAATTTGGCGAGTTCCACCAACTCTGGTTCTACATCCTTCACATCATAACTATTGGTTACATTGACAAACACAGTGGCTGCTGGGTACAACACATTTTTGTCTGAGGCCTGAAACAGAGAGATTATAATTATTCTATCTAGAGTTATCTCTCTTTGGCCAATCCTGATCCAAATTATTATCAAATCAACAACTTTATTTCAATAACAAGTCAAATCTTTTTTATGTAATGACATATTTAAGTGTTACAAAAAAAAAAGAGACTGTATGGTCGCAAAATCTATTCATGACACAAAGTTTTGCAAAGATAAAATAAAAGTTGAGATAATCAAGAGCTGTCAGTGTAACATTTTTATAGTATAATTTCTAATTTTGAAATGAAAGATACACTTCCTTACATGATCAATTAACTTATTTATGTAATAAAGATAAAAAAAAAAAAATAACTTATTTATAGAACCCCCCCTAAAAAAACAGGAAAAATTCTTAGAGCATTTCAAGAATTCATTGAAAAGGGGGGTTGGAAAGAGATTTTTTTTTAAATTTGAATGGTGGTGTTTATTTAAGACAGATAGCCTAAAAAATTATAAATAATCAATTAAATTTCATACATGGGCTTGGTTATCTTAAATATGCCTTCTAACCTACCATCCCCCTTTCCCCCATCATTTATTTCTGGAAAACCCCTTCAACAGAAATAGACCATTGTTTACAACTTACTGTAGTGACTTCTATAAGTGATTTCAATGCTGGTGTATCATTCACCAATTCTTCTTTGATATCAGCATCTAACGTCAGGTATGCTAATCCTTCTGTTGCCCATCTCCTTATTTCTATGTCCTTACTGGGATTTACTAAAAACCTGAAAAGTAAAGAAATAAAAGAAATGAGAAGACATTTTAATACCCACAAATAGTTAAAATTACTGGGGTTTTTAAATGTTAACTCCTACATTGTACATTCATGTATGAGGGTTAAATGATTAAAGAATAATGCCCTTAATAAATGAAGATTAGAGAAAAAAGGGGTTAATTTTTTGAAGATTAGAGAAAAAAGGGGTTAATTTTTTGAAGATTAGAGAAAAAAGGGGTTAATTTTTAAAAGATTAGAGAAAAAAGGGGTGAAAATTAAATGTTTACAGAATAACAGACCCCCCCCCCCCCCTCCCCCATCCAGACCCTCATGTATAAATTTAAATCTAAATTGGTGTACTATGTATGGAACCTTTTGGTATCTGCTTAGAACTTAAAAATCTTCAAAAATGATGGTGCAAAATCTTCCCCTTTTATATGAAATAGTGGTTCTATATCTAAATGACTTACTTTCTACAAACTTTGGCTAAGGTCATGGTGGAACCTTCTGCTAACTGTTTATCACTGGCATCAGACCCTCCTGCTGAGCCTAATTTACATAATCCCTGAAAGGTAAAAGAATTATCATAGCATTAAATGCAACTTTCATTCTGCTGAAGTCACCATTTCATTTATTCAATTAAGAATTAAATCATTTGAAGATGGAGTTTTTTCATGGTTCCTCAATTTCAAAGGCAAAGGTTGGCAGTTTTGTTGTTTCAGTTATGAAATATATTGCAACCTTTGTGATTTCATGTAACAAAATGTCCCTGCATTCAAATTCTTAATATTGTAAATTCAGAAATCATTGCGAGGTTTTTTATTAATGTGAATAATGGGAAAGAGTGAGTATCGCAATAACAAGAACTCATATAATATAAAAAAGAAGATGTGGTATGATTGCCAATGAGACAACTATCCACAAAAGACCAAAATGACACAGACATTAACAACTATAAGTCACCGTACGGCCTTCAACAATGAGTAAAGCCCATACCGCATAGTCAGCTATAAAAGGCCCCGATAAGACAATGTAAAACAATTCAAACGAGAAAACTAACGGCCTTATTTATGTAAAAAAAATCATATAAGTTAATATCCAATACATACATCTGTAGGTTAAATTTACAATAAATGCACACACTAATTTTTGAATTTACAGAAAGCATTTCAAATTAACTTTTTCAGTAAAAATTTATGTAAATGAATGTTGGAAATTGATACAAATATTGAAATTATTAGAAAACATGTCTCTTTTTTCTTACACAAATTAAAAATTCCTATTATAATTTATGTTATAATTCAAAATTCTACATTAATCCTTAATTGTTTTCCCTATTATTTTGAGATCATCCTTAAACTTACCACAAGTGCACGAACTTTGACCTGGTCATCTGCTTCTTTGATTAACTGTTGTAACAATGGTACAGCTTTGGCCAGGAGACCAGTACACTTGTCCTTCTTTGAAGCAGAATGAACAATAGCCTCTACTGCTACTTGCTGCAAGATTAAGACATAAGTTACTCTTTATCTTATAAACATGATAAAATAACATCAAAATTTGCTTACAGAAGTAGAAAAGTGGAAAATCAATTTTAAGTTATATTTTGCATATGAGATTTCTGAGATGAAGATATTTAACTTCAAATATTTAAAACCCATCAGTAAAATAAACTTGTTAAGGCTGTAGAGATCTTTTACTGCTATCCAGATGGTTTGTTTATCTCTCCTATACCACAAATATACTAAGTCCATAACTGATATAAAAGATTGTTTATTACCAGGTTTAATCCACCATTTTCTACATGAGAAAATGCCTTACCAAGTCAGGAATATGACAGTTGTTATCAATTTGTTTGATGTGTTTGAGTTTTTGACTTTGCCATTGGAATATTGACTTTCTGTTTTGAATTTTCCTCGTTTTCAGTATTTTTGTGATTTTACTTTTTTCTATATCCAACTGAATTAAAAACTAGACAGAAAAAAAAGATGCCTCTCCACTCACCTATGAAGTAAATGTATTACAACAAAGTGATGTAGGACTTTTCTTTGAGATATAATAGTGTCAGTGAGTCTGTCTTACCTGATGTAGAGGATTTTTACTGCTGGCCAGATGTAACATAATATCAGTTACACCTTCAAAACTCAATATCACATTTCCAACTTCATATGGACCCTGTAATACAACAAAAAAAATATCATACCTCAGTTATCATTTTCTATATAAAATAAGTGGATTCATTATTATTCGTTGGATACTCATTTTCGTGGGTTTCCTAATTACATGTGAACCACGAAATCAAATGTTCAATGAATAACAAATTTTTAATTAGCGTTGTATGCAAAGATTGGCAAAACCACAAATTAAATATCCAGGAAAATGTAAGTTTTCAGCAATCCACGAAAATTGATACCCACGAAAATAAATGAATCTACAGTACTCAATATTTTGATTATTTTTCAAATTGTAAGCATTGAAAATAAACTCTTCAAAGATACCAGGACTAAATTTAGTATATACGCCAGACGCGCGTTTCGTCTATAAAAAAACTCATCATTGACACTCGAATCCAAAAAAGTTAAAAAGGCCAAATAAAGTACGAAGTTGAACAATTTCCATCTATTGAACCTCAATGAAACTATTTGACCACAACCCATATATATTTCAAAATTTCAAATGTAGCTACGAGATTGGAGGTTGTTGAGAATACCGCGGGAGTTATGGTTTTACCTATTGTATCTAGGGTTGATGTCTGTGCAGGACATAGTCCAAATAATTATGACGTCTTGAAAGGCTTTCAAGACGTCATAATTATTTGGACTATGCAAGTAAGGCGTCAAAGAAAAAAATTATAATAGCCTTTCAAGACGTCATAATTATTTGAACTATGCAGGACATAGCCTTAGCTAGTAAAATATATATATAGTTAAAATCAAACAGTATTTATGTGGTTCTGATTTTCATATTATTGATTTCACCTAGACATTTTTTTGTCTGTTGTCTCCTTTGTCACATGTACACTAAACACTGTGGAGTTATTTATTTTCATAGGTATTTGATTTTGTGGTTTGTCAATCTCTGAATACAAAGCCAATAGAAAATGTGTAATTTGTTGAAAATTTGAATTTGTGATTCACCTGTACCCACGAAAATTGGTGTCCAATGAATAATAATGAATCCACAGTACTTATTGGTTGTTTGTGGAATAGCAAGTTTATTATCCCCTCAGAATTACTTTCAAACAGCAAGTACATCTCACCTTGATTTAAGGACATTTTGCATTTTTTAGAAAAACACAACTTGTTAATTTTTTTTCAAAACAGTGAATTCCTTGAAAAACTATTTTTTTAAAAGGCCTTGGAGTTGTCTTTCTTTAACAAAATATTTGCCCTCCCTAAAAATATTCTTTCAACACCTTTTTTATTTTCAATTCCTTTTTTATGGCTAGAAAAATAATAAATGAATGTATTTGGATGCACTTTCAAAAAGTGGGTGGTTTAGAACAATAACTTCAACAATTGTAAGGAATAATCTATTTAAAATCTTAGGCAATGGTGTGGTAAAACAAAAATTAGTTTATGGACCAATATATTTATTTCTGAAACTGCACTAAATCAGTTTATCGACCAATATATTTATTTCTGAAACTGCACTAAGCTCATTAAACAAACTTTTTCAATAATAGTTCAATACTTTACCCAACTATCTCAATATTTCCTATATGAAACCATAAAACAATTAAATAGAAGTATATTTTGTTCCTTAAGTTAGTACAACAATACTTTCTATGTCTGAACACCCACCTATGGGAAATCCTGTTTTTATTTTATTCCATGGCCTTATGTTTGTGCACTCTTTAAGGACACTCAAAATATATATAGCGTTTTCTGAGAACTTTTTAATTTTTAAAACTTTTAATTTTTTTTTTATATAAAAAGTATATTATATCAAGAACTGACTTTATTCCATGGCCTTTTGAGTGCCCTTTTAGAGGACACTCAAAATATCTATATCACTTTCTGAGAACTTTTTAATTCTTAAACTTTTATTTTTTCTAATAAAAAGTATATATCAAGAACAGATTTTGTAAAACTTGTAAAAGGAATGTCACATAACTAAAAATGACAATTCAAACTAAACAATCAAAGTCAACTTTAATTAAAATTCATATAATGTGATTTTAATTATTATTAATGATTTTCTTGAGAATCAAACATTTTTACAAAATTATCTGCAAAAGACACTAGCTGAAAAAGATATCTTGAAACTGTTTCCAAAAACAGGACAAAATACCTCTGATTTATTCTTGGGATATAAGGTAAGTTTTCTGTCATGCAATTATGTGTATTGGCATATACTGTATTTTTATGCTTTCAAAATTCCCCTCACTAATACACATAATTAATGTGGCTTTTACTAACAAAAGTTCAATTTTTATGATTTGTTTTTTTTATAGAATATTTTGGAAACTTGAGGTTACATGGTTACTAAAGCTTGCACGCAGATAAAAAAAGAAGTGAAAATTTGATTGGTTAACTTCCAAAGATGGTTATTTTTCTTAAATTTGATGAAATGTTTCAGGGATCTCCATGGATGAAAATTGAACCATGGAGGAACTTTCACCATTACAAACCTTGTCTACGCTGTACAGTGTAGCGCGATCGGAAGTATTTTATCCCTCCATACAAGGAATGGTGAAAATGCTAATTCATTGCTTATTTAAATTATATTTATTTGAATTTTCATTATAGAATTAGAAGTATCAATATTTTCATTTATTGCCGTTTTTAACCATTCAAATGCCAAGTCATCATGGCCCCCCCTTAGTCGAGAATGACCAAAAGCTGTCATGAAGGTCCCCATGCAGATTTCTTTTATTTTTGGTAATTGTTATGGGGGTTAAAAATCATCTAATGTGGAGCTTATTTTTCGTGGACACTGTCAAATTCAGAGCCCATTACCGGTATGGCTGATTTGCAGCAACAACAAAACAATTCGTACGGGATATGTAAAAGGTTAAAGAGATTTGTAAAGCAAACGTCGACAAATGAAAAGGTTTTTAATGACTATCTGGAAAAAATGATGCTGTGCAACATGCATCTTTCGAGTCTGAATAGAAACCGGAAACGCGGATGTATCAATTTGATTGTAATATACGAAATGAATTCGGAATTTAGATACGATATTTCTTTACAGGAAATATTTAAGTTTTTACTTTTAAACTTTTAAAGTAATTCTAAATTATCGTTACAGCAGTACTCGAGTTATTTACGATGAAATAATATTTACTGTTTTGCGTCTTATTTTGTACTTCTTAAAAAAGGGGGATGCTGATTGCGTAAGTCAAAATAAAGCACGTGTTCGACTTGTTAAACTGTTTTATTTGTAACTGGATTAATTTATTTATTTAATCTAAATGATCATAATCATTTGCTGAAACTTAGTTGATTACTTCGACAAATGGATCGTCTATCCTCAGATAGTATTCTCCTGTTTGGTTTGTTGATCTACCTGTACAAGCTCAGGTACAAGTAATTAGCGATCTTAATCCGGATATCCCTCAGGCGTTAGAACTGTATTGGATTATAACATAAAAAGCCTAAGCGTTATGCAATTACATGCATTTGATTATAATTGATAAAAAAAATGGCGTCGGGCTACAAAAAACGATGAAGTTTTGAACGATGGCGGAAGACAATTTAACGATGGCGCAAGACAATTTTAACGATGGCGCGAGTCATTTGACGATGGCGCAAGACATTTGAACGATGGCGGGGCTCCATCGTTAAACAGGCCATGGAGATCCCTGTGTTTGTTGAATTTTTTCTGTAGTACTGGACAGGATCAAACTTAACTCATACTAAGTATTTCTTTATTTGAAACGATGATAAATTTTGGATTTTGAAAATTGTCATGTACCCCCTAAATGACCCTCACCTGTAATAAAGTTGATACTGCCTTGATGGCCTCTACTTTAGATTCATACAGGTCGTCACTGAACAACTCCCTGAAAAACATATGCATGCAAAGTTTAGTAAAATATATACATTTCTGCAATGTATCTTTTATTCCAAAAATTGTGACAGGATAGATTTTACCAAAAAATAAAAATGGCGCACAAGCCATTGTTAATGTTAATTTTATGAAAAATAGCAATAAACAGGTTATCATTGGTCATCTCAACTTGATTGCATTTCTTACACCCACCGTATTGGGTCACGCAAGAAAATCAATCTAATTGTGATGACCAATGATCTAGTTGTGGTCTCTTTGACACGTTCCCCATTTCCATTCTCAATTTTAGATGAAACTACATTTTGTATCATGTATAAAACAAATCTAATTACTGGTAGCCTCAGAAAAGTTATAAAACAAAACTTTTATCTGAAGGGAGGTATCAACATACAAATATTTTAAAAGGTAGAGCTCATACAATAATCATTTTGTGTTTTATCTGTTCAAAAATATATGTAGTTTTCTAATTTTTGCAATACTTTTAAATAATTTGTGTACAAAAATGTATAAATCATAATTCAATAAAAAATAAACAGCTGCGCCATGAGCGCATGATACGCCAGTCGTCTTGTGTGGAAGTTTTATGCAATAATCATAAATAGTTTCTGAGAAAGTTTTAAGCAATAACCATATATTGTTTTTGAGATACAGCGGGACATGTGAAACCCCCTTCTTTTTTTTTTAACAAAAAACTAAATATCACTAAAATAAAACTTTGAATCAAAACCAAAAGTTATATAAATACAGATCTTTAGATTAATGTTACAAAGAAGTGTGTAAAGTTTTAAGCAATAATCATAAATTGTTTTTGAGATATGGCGCGACATGTAAAAACCAGGTGCTCCGCAGGGCGCAGCTTTATACGACCGCAGAGGTCGTACCCTAAACAGTTAGGGCAAGTATGGACAAAACATTCAAGCGTGATACAGCTGTGATCAAATTTTTGACATTACATGGTTTTTTTTTACACAAAACAAATGTCAAGATTTTACAAATCAATTAAAGATTTCTTCTTCAAACTTTTTAAATCTAAAATTAAATAGTTGACACAGCATAGGTTTCTGACACAGAATGAATGTGTCAAAAACCTATGCTGTGTGGTCTAATGAACTTAAAAGGTTTTTTTTGCCTTTGAGCAATTCACTATGCTGTTGAATATTAATCCTCTCAAAAAAATGTTTGAAGAAATTTTCTTTTTATTTATAAAATCTGAAATGAGAAAAATTTAATCCCCCCCCCCTTTTTTCCACATCCCCGTTTCCCTTTTTCCAAAACCGATATCAATTCAAATTTCTAATGGAGTTTGCAACAATAACTACTCTTTTAAATACATCATAAAATATTAAAATGTAAAATAAAGTGCTTGTTATCACTGAATGGTAAAGATTGGTTGGTAGTAAAAGTGAATATACATTGTTTATTGTATAAAACAATAAAAAAAACTTCATCAGCAACATTTTATATTGGCAAATTTCCAATGAAGTTATTTACATAAAGTTATTGGCAAATAAAAATAGAAAATGACATCATAGTCATGTCTGGCAAATGTCCAACATACATTATCTAAAAACATTTTAGATAAGATAAGGAAAAAAAGCTTCATCAGCAACATTTTATATTGGCAAATTTCCAATGAAGTTATTTACATAAAGTTATTGGCAAATAAAAATAGAAAATGACATCATAGTCATGTCTGGCAAATTTCCAACATATATTATCAACTACTATTCTATACAAAGAAAGATAACTCCAATTGAAAATTAATTGCTATTGCACAATATTGTGCAATTAGATATTTCTTGCTATTGTGCAATACTGTGCAATTGAAAATTTCTTGCTATTGCACAATACTTGATATGGAATCCTGATTTGGACCAACTTGAAAACTGGGCCCATAATCAAAAATCAAAGTACATATTTAGATAAAGCATATCAAATAAGCCCAAGAATTTAATTTTTGTTAAAATCAAACTTAGTTTAATTTTGGACCCTTTGGACCTTAATGTAGACCAATTTGAAAACTGGACCAAAAATTAAGAATCTACATACACAGTTAGATTTGGAATATCAAAAAACCCATTTATTCAATTTTTGATGAAATCAAACAAAGTTTAATTTTGGACCCCCATTTGGACCAACTTGAAAACTAGCCAATAATTAACAATCTAAGTACATTTTTAAATTCAGCATATCAAAGAACCCCAAGGATTCAATTTTTGTTAAAATCAAACTAAGTTTAATTTTGGACCCTTTGGACCTTAATGTAGACCAATTTGAAAACGGGACCAAAAATTAAGAATCTACATACATAGTTAGATTCGGCATATCAAAGAACCCCAATTATTTAATTTTTGATGAAATCACACAAAGTTCAATTTTGGACCCTTTGGGCCCCTTATTCCTAAACTGTTAGGACCAAAACTCCCAAAATCAAACCCAACCTTCCTTTTATGGTCATAAACCTTGTGTTAAAATTTCATTGATTTCTATTTACTTATACTAAAGTTATTGTGCGAAAACCAAGAATAATGCTTATTTGGGCCCTTTTTTGGCCCTTAATTCCTAAACTGTTGGAACCAAAACTCCCAAAATCAATCCCAACCTTCCTTTTGTGGTCATAAACCTTGTGTCAAAATTTCATAGATTTCTATTCACTTAAACTAAAGTTATAGTGCGAAAACTAAAAGTATTCGGACGACGACACCGACGCCAACGTGATAGCAATATACGACCAAAAAATTAAAATTTTTGCGGTCGTATAAAAACCTCACCCTTTTTTACAAAATACTCAATAACTCAAAAATAAAATTTTGAATCATCACCAAAAAGTATTCAGATCTTAAGATTAATATAACTAAGAAGTGTGTAAAGTTTTAAGCAATAATCAAAAATTGTTTTTGAGATACGGTGTGACATGTGAAAAAATACACACCCCTGTTTTAGTTACAAAGTGCCATAACTCAAAAAGTTTCAATCTTATTTTCACCAAAAAGTATACAGATCATTTGACCATCATTAGAATCAACTATATTAAGTTTCATTAAATTTGGATAAGTCGTTCTCATGTTGCGGTGCGACATGTTTACGCCGGACAGACAGACGCTGGACATTTGTATACCATAATACGTCCCGTCAGAATTAAAACTGATTAACTGTTTTTATCCAAAATTATATTTTATTATCTACACATTTATGGTTTATGCTGAGTCTAGACAGGTGCCCACAACTCAAAGGGTGGAAGAACACTGCCCCTTAAATAGCCTTGGGTCATCCCTCAGGAAGCTATATCTTAATATAGAACTAAAAACTGTAATACTTACTTGAAGAAATTACTACATTTTTCTTTAAACAAATCTCTCTCCTTATCACTTCTAAGATCATCATAGATTTTGGACATACAGACAGAGGAATGCATTTTGGTGGAATCTGAGATGGGTAAAGTACATGTCTCGTGCTGTTTAATGGCTGATGCTACTGCTAACAAACCATCCAATCCTGAAGAAAAACAAAATTTACATATTGTGGATTCATTTTTATTTGAGATTGAATTTCATGGCTTAAAAAGTAACCTGATATCATGTTTTAAACATAAAATCTTTCCACAGGCAAATAAGAATTTTTTAACTACTTTTTTCGTCTGAACTTTTTTACCATGGTCTAAGGCAAGACCCTATTTTTCTTATTTAAAAATATATCTGACTGACCAAAACAACTTTGATTCATAAATGGCCCTTTACCTGAAATACAGGTAAATGCTAGTTAAAATCCCTTCCAAAACCAGGTAAGGTTATTTCCATTTACCAACAAATTTTTTTTAGTGAACTTCTGACCCTATTTTTTTTCTATGGCTGAAAGTTAACACACATATCTTTTTTAGGTCATAACTATGAACTATTTTCATCATATTACTTGACCGGTACCTACCTTTTGTATCTAGGAATTTTCATCATATTACTTGACTGCTACCTACCTTCTGTATCTAGGAATTTCATCATATTACTTGACTGGTACCTACCTTCTGTATTTAGGTAACTATTTTCATCATATTACACTTGACTGGAACCTACCTTCTGTATCTAGGAACTTTCTTGTCCAATGTAGTCCAGTTTCCCTAGTGATATATTTGATGATGAGTTCAATCACGTTGTCTCGTCCTGACGCAGAAACTTTAGCATTTTCGATCATCTTACTTAACATAGTAAACACATGGTCTGTAAGACTCTGTTGTTCTTCAGCTAAAAGTATAAATTCAAATTAAATATATTCTCTATAAAAGCTCTTATAAAATCAAATTCAATATCTTAAAAAGAAAGAACTAAGAAGATTCAGACATGAGTTTCAAGCCCTATTAGAATATAATCTTACGTCAAGACTTCCATTTTTTACACAGTGTATTGATATGGGACACTAACAACAAATTCTTTCTTCACAAAAGGGGGTGTAGCCTTCACATAACGTTAAAAAAAATTGAAAAAGTTTTTCTTACTCATTTCAAATTTTGGCCAAATACAAGGATTCCCCTGTTTCCTTTCATCTTTGTAGTGCTGAACCTTAGCTCTGTATAGCTCAAGATCAGTTAAGGCTACCAGTAATTTCTCTAACAGAAATGTTGCTGAAGTTGAAACACGGTTATTTTTTTCTGCTATAAGGAAACCAATTCTCTTCAGTTCTATCTGTTCTAGAATTTGTTTGCTCTGAAATGATAAGATCATGTTTTTGTATGTATGAAAAAAATCCTTAATCACATTTCAATAAATCTTGTTCATAGACACAAAGGTCAAAAACAAATCTTAAAATAAAAACAAAGATAAAAGACAATAATTTAAATCTTTTATGACTCACTGGCTAGTGCAGAGCCTCTAGATAAGGCCAAAAAAAAATATATGTTTGTTTCCTGTTTCCCGACCGACCCTGACTCAAAGCCCCAGACCCTAGATCTTTTTATTCAATTCCGGAAAAATTCGTTTCCAGTCCGATCCAGATCCGTATTTTACTATACCCAAACAATCAAAATGGCTGCTCCCCGCACTAATGTGCTACAATTAAGGTTTAAAAAATGTCGGCGCTGGGAGGATTATTCAATTAAAGCTTCTTTAAAGAGATTAAATGATTTTAGGGTACAGGACCCTAACCAAACATGACATTTAACCATCTGCAAATCTGACAGGGAGTGCAAAAATAATAAAAAAAAAAAAAAAAAAAATTAAAAAAAAATCCCGACCTACCGACCCTGATTTTTTTGCCTTGCAGCAGGAAACAGACATATATTTTTTTTGGGCCTAACTTGTCCTTTGCTTAGAACCCTGCGCTCATAATCACAGAGCTTTCAGGTAACTTATTCTCTGTTGAGACAAGTTTGTAGCTTAAGAGCTGTGAATTAACATACCCTCTGTCCTCTCTTTAGCTCAGGACAATCTAAAGCCTTTAGAGTTGAAAAATAATTTAACCTTTCTTTAAAATCCTGATCCTGTGGTTCTTTTCACAAAAAAATCTCTAATTAAAAGCATTTAGAAGCTTCACTGAAATGTCATGCCTTACATAGTATTTTTTCTTTTAAGATGCATATAGTCCATGACTCTGACTAGGACCTAGATTCTGACATGCTTGTATCATGTGTATAAACATAGCTAACAAGTGAAACTGTGAGCTTCTGCTCACTGATGATACCCCCGTCCAAATGTGTTCGGTAAATAGGAAGTTGTCGAGTGATGAATCTGAAAGCGCATCACACGGTATAGCTGACTTATAATTAGTCTGAAACCAAATATCAGAAATCCTGGTAGTGCAGTTCCTGAGAAAAATGTGACGAAAAAAATTTCAACTTGGCTATCAGGTGTAAAAATGATACAAGTGTTCGGTAAACAGGAAGTTGTTGAGTGATGAATCTGAAAACGCATCATACAGTATAGCTGACTTATATCAAGCCTGAAACCAAATTTCAGAAATCCTGGTAGTGTAGTTCCTGAGAAAATGTGACGAAAAATATTCATGGGAAGGACAGACTGACTGACAGACTGACGGACTGATGGAAGGACAGACAGAGGTAAAACAGTATACCCCCCTTTTTTTCAAAGTGTGGGTATAAAAAGTTATTATAATTAGACGTGTTAGGAAAGTCGATACTACTGTTGGTGCTCGTGTTGGATGGAAGATAAATACAATAAGATTTGGGGGGTCATCTCCAAAATTATAAATACTCTATTTTTTATTACCTGTATGGCCACTGAAATACGTTATTTATAGTGTGCAATACATGACCGATCAGGCATTGTTAAGAACCAAAATTAATTTTCAAATGTGATAATTAAAATAAATTACGTGGTACATTTGTAAATTAAGGATACACATGAAAAAGAGGGGATGTTTTTGTTTTATTCTCAGAATCAACAAAATTCCTTCAAAAAAAAATTTGATAAGGGTTTTGGCCTGCTTGATCTCTCAATGGAAGCAAACTACTAGTATCGTTTTGCTTCATTCTGGTACGATTTAAAAAAATAATAAAAAAAAAAACTATTTTGGAAAACACAAATCCCCTTTTCACAATATGAACGCTCGATGTTTTATTTTATAATGCAAATTTGGGATTTTGTTGTTCACTTGCCTAATAACTTTTAGCATTGTATGATTGGGTAGCATTTGCATTGTTTAGTATCTCCCGAAAAGTCCACCAAACAATTCAACTGTTTGTTTTAGTTCGTTCCTTTGCTGTTCCCATAAGGTCACAAACGACTCTCTCTAGACGTCTTATTGCGTCAAATAATTCCAACTGTGACCTTGACCTTTGTCTTCAAAAATTAATAGGATTCTAGATTTTCATAAGGACTAAAAATGAATCAAGTACGGTCAAATTCCTAGAACGATGTTAAATATAGAGTGTCAACAAGTGTGTTACTGACGGAAAGGCGGACCAAGGGTAAAGAAACCCTCGAATTTTGTAGGCGAGAGAATAAACTTGAACCCATTGGAATCGGAAATGCAGACAGATGTTATTTTACACGAAGACAATGGGGTTCAAATCGTCAAAATTCAACTAAAGCAAAGTTTGTTTGTATCGTTCTTTAAATGTCGTTTAAACTTTTTGTTTCTAAAATCAGAATTATCAGAAAAGCTTATAACGATCTTTCCAAAGACGTATGCTTATGATATAGAATCAAAAATCGTGGACACCTTTTTATAGTCTTATAACAGATGAGGAGTGTGATGTGTGTGTGTGTGGGGGGGGGGGGGGGGGGTATTTATTTTTGTGTTTATTTGTTTTGTGTTGTACTTATTTTTATTTGCTGTATACTACCAGTGTGCGCATTCAAAATCTAACTTCAATTACTGAATAAGAGGCTGATGGTGTGTGACCGGTTCATACATAATATTGCGGGGTTAAATATGTTGGTAAGAGCTCTTGACGAAACCCTTTTCTAACATCGGACAGGCGTGTAATTGTAACAGTAATTCATAAGTACATACTATGCAAATCGATTGAAAATGGCATGACTCATTATATCGGCAGGAATCGTTAAAAGAAATAACATAAAGACAATAGACACAAAGTACCAATATCAAAGTACTTGCAGTTACTGAAAGTAAAAGTATTAATAAAATAACAAAGGCTTACAAGATGTTAAAACAAGATAAATTATTCACAAAACTAATATTAATTTGTCTAAAAATGTATTTATTGAATCTTTTCTGGTTCTTAAACAAATAATTTGATCTTCTCCTGCGTACTCTAATAAATACAATTGTTACAGATTTGTCTCAGCGGTATCAAACACGCCCAAACAGGTAACAAAAATGTTAAGTTTTTGTACTCATTGAGAAGGTCCCCAATCATATTGTATATTTCTTCCGACCAACACGAGCGCCAGCAGTAGTATCGACTTTCTTAACACGTCTAATAACATGTTAAATATTCTGTTCAGAGCCTTCAAACAACAGAAACCTATATCATTTTAGCTGCTCAGTAACTAATTCCTTACCCTCTCTTTTGACCCCTGGCTCAGACAAGCCAATGTCCTAAGCGATGCCTGTATAATGTCAGGGTCTCGTTCCTCTAACAACTGTTTTAGTTTAGCTACACCATTCTGTTCACTGATGAATTTTGCCCCAGCTTCTTCTTTAGCTAACACCACTAAATTATTAGCTGCCTGTAAAATGCATTGAATGTTAAAGAATTAAAATGATGATTGAAAAATAAAATGACTTGAACTGTACTAAGAGAAGATGGTGGGTTATGATCACATACCCCAAAAAGAAAGTATTGCAAGTAGAAAATAAATACGAAGGAAAATCCAAACTATGAGAAACTGCAACCCTACCCAAATTATTATTAATGTGTGTTTAAATATAATCTATTTTGATTTCTTGGTTTATAAAAGGACAAACATTTTTATAGAAGTGAATGCTTGAGTAAAAAAAATTTTTAGATATTTTTTTTTTAATTTTATTTCTCATATCATTTAGGTGACCTGAAATTATAATACTAGTATTTTGATACCAATAATGTATTTTTGGCTGCATTGTCTTAGCACTTTGTACATCTGTTTGAATGGAAGGATATACATATTTTTTAGCATTTAAGTATTTCCTCTGCAGACTTTTCTCAGTACAAGGGTTGCTAACTTAGACAAGTAAATGCATTTTCCTCTTGGCATAAAACTACCCTCTTGACATATATATATAAACAACAATGTATTTTTCTACTTTTGTAGCATCTGGTTATCTTTCAAAACAATACTTTTTTCTCTTCAGAATTTTTTTCTGTTCAAGGGTTGCTTACTTTTTCCACTTGGCATATACCCAGGGATCTTACTAGGAATTTGGACGGCGACTCCAGGAACACATAATTCTTGGCAAATTATGAGATTTTTTTTTATTGCTGTATAATTAAGGACAAAATACCTCATACAGCAAATATATGACATCAATATTAAATTATTTCTAACCTTTTGTTTTAAAATGTTGATATATTTTTATGCATATTTGGACTCACTAGTTTTGAAAATGATGAGTGTAGACAGATAATTATGCACTTACCCCTTAGTGAGAAACTAATGGGTTGTGTACTTGTAATTATCTGCTAATGAATTAATTTATATTCCAAAATACTTACATTCAGTCTTTTCTCCTTTTCACAATTTGGGTCAAAAGTAAAATTAAACATCTGAGCGACCTTTGAACTTGTGCTACTTTGTTCCTTGACCTGAAATTGAAATACATTGTTTATATAAGTTGATAATAAAGCCTAGATATCTAATTTCATATAAATGAGGTATTCACAACCAAAATTTTTAAGCATCTGCCACAATAGTAACATTGTTAACACTTTGTCACAAAACGGTTCCATAAAAGTACAGTTTTTTGTTATTATCAGCAACAAGTAGCTGATCCTGCTCTCAAGATTTTTACTATACAAATACATGTGTACAGATAAAATGAATTGATATATATGTATAGCATAAATATACTAGAACATACCCTCATAGGTCCATGACTTAATAACTTACCTCTTATTTTTAGCCTTGATTTTTAGAATTAATATTATCATCTAACTAAGTCATGCTATTTATAATGTGCACAGTTTTCTCTGCTTTCAAAATTATTTTGTTTGAACCTGTCAACTTTGTACTATTTAGAATTACCTTTTCCTGTATAATAGGATTCAGTCGTTTTAATATAGGCTGTACTGCTGTATTTTTAGGATCAGATTTCATCAGGGCTGCAGCATCTTTGTAAGCCTCCTCTGCCTTGTTCAGCTTTTCATAAGCCTGACATCTTCTGTATAATGCCTTTGGATCATCAGGAACAATTTCTAAAGCTGAAAAGAAAGATACAATATATAACTCATAGAAAAAAAGAAAGATACAATATATAACTCATAGAAAAAAAGAAAGATACAATATATAACTCATAGAAAAAAAGAAAGATACAATATATAACTCATAGAAACAAACTGATGATGTTTTATACATACATAAATAAGGGACATTTTTTTCTCTTTTTTATAAATTCTTATCCAAATTTATCATGTTTAGAGACTAGTCATGCTATTTCATGATTATATAATGATTTATCCATTTAGATTATACTTTTAAAACAGAATAACACACTTTATTCTATGTTTTGCACATTTGAATTTAGCAAGATAAGCCTTGCTTACTGGGATCTGTCCTTGTTTCTGCATTGATAATTAATATTTCAAGCATAGAAATGCTTGCCTTTAAACATGTTAAAGGTGTGTACTATTACCACAAAATCAGAGGGTTCTAAAAATTCTTAATATAGAAAGTAAGACAAAGCAATGTCAAATCCTTGGTCAAATTAAAATAATATGTGTGGTTCTGAATTCGTGTAGAAACAAAATAAGGTAGTTAGGAATTAGGAAACTTCTTATTATTTCAGATTGAGTATATGGGCATGTTCAGGAGAGATGTTCTAACTCTAACAGCATGAACAGTGCTCATTCAAAAATGACAAACAAATCTTTAGGGAAGGCTATATTTATGCCTAAAAATAGAGTACAAATGTATGAAACCGAAACCTGTCACCAAATATATTTTTTTGTTGTATTTGGCCATTTACAAAAGAATGAACAAAAAATTTTGTTAATCAAACTGCTAAAATACTGTAATACGTAGCTTTTCATTACCATGATTACTTACATGCTGTAGCATCTTGGACAGCAGCTGAGAATTTATCTTTCTTAAGATGACAAGCTGCTCTATTTTTGTAAATGATAGCTTTGTCTGTTTCCTTCAGGTCACCAAGGTCTAACGCTTGTGTGTAACAGGAAATAGCACCATCTATATCTCCTGACTTAAAGTGCTTGTTCCCCTCCTCACGTAAAAATTGGGCACTAGCCATCTATAATGATAAAAAATAGTAGAAAATTATTATAACATTTGAAAATATTACCCCCAAAAAATACTACTTACATGTATGCACATGAGAGTAAATTAAGAACCATTTTCCCTGCATTTAGATTAATAAATTGCAGGTGGTTGAAGTCAGCTATCAGCATTCAACTCTCTATACTACATGTATATCATGGCACAGTTTTATTGATGGAGAAATCTAAAGAAACACTAATCATGAACACTGGCAGAACATTTCATATGGTTACATCTCATATTCCAGTAAATATGACAGGTGACGACTGTGACGTCCCATGCCCAAGAACGACCTCATTCAATATATGTGACATCATGCCCTGTTAATTTTATTTGAAAGAGATACAGCTGGATTAGAAGCTAGCATTAATTAAACACATTGACAAGAGGTTTAAAGGCTGTAAACTTTAAATTATCAATTAAAACTTTTTAATAAGCCAAGATTTTCAATGATCTAGTTTAATTTTTTACCTTCCAAGTTACCCTTGATCTTTTGCTCAAATACAAAAAAGAAATGTTGGTACCATTTGATCAAGTATTAAAAGTGCCAAGGGTACTTTCTTAATATCTATGCGTTTTGGTACCAAGGATGACAACGTCCTGTTTTCAAATGGTTTAGCAATAGTCACATTATATTTATATCCCAAATTATTAAGTAACAGTCAATAATCTAACCTGTGACCCCTGGCAAAGAAGCTACCGATGTTACAACTCAGTCAGCAGGGTTTGAAATTAGCCCATTTGACAATGACCCCTAAAATTTGGTGTGGGCTACTAAAATTTCACTTTTGCAGGGGATTTCCCACATTTGAAGGTTTTTGGGGCTGAAAGAACCATAAAATCTGTGCGTGTAAACCCCCATGGGCATCTTGAAAAGTTGGCAGGTATGTGTCTGCTTTTCTTGTATAGAACTATATATTGGGGTACAAAATTTAAGATGTGGGCTACTATGCGAAAATAATAACTTCGATCCCTGAACTGAATTAAATGAGGACTATCCTGAATGCAACAGAACTAGATTTTGAACACAGAAACAAGTGCCTGTGATTTTGAAGGAGTGTTTTGTATTTTAAATGAATCAGAAAGTGAAACACTCAAACAGGTCAATGTTAAAACTTTCCAATCAATTTACTTCAATTACCTGTTTCTTAAGATAAAGTTCTATAAAATAATGAAAATTAAATAGGTTTCTGTGTGTGAAAAAACTAGTTTTAACGTATTTTTTGTCATGAAGTAAATTTCATGCCGACTTTCAGTTTAACAGGAAGTTGACACCTTTCACACCTCAGCGTTGAAGAGTTGTTGATAAAAATGCATTAAACTTTTGAAAAACAGTATTATCTTTATGATTAAGACCTATATGTTTTAAAAGCTTACCTCAACTTTCATTTTGTCTGTTCAAGTTTTCAAAATGACCATAGAATTACGATTATCAACCGTACTACACGAGGGGGGCCTTTTGACAACCTTCTGTGATTTCCAAATATGGACATGAAATCTGAGATGATCTGAGATGTTCTGTGGCTACCGCTGGGAAACTTCTGGATCCTTCTGTGCCTAGCAGATT